>NC_080783.1:147846215-148146215 GCF_028018385.1 Neofelis nebulosa
TCATCAAGGCAAGATAGAAACGTGAAGGTGGAGCTGAAGAATTGCCAGTAGGGACTGAATACAGATAACAGCTTTAAGGAGGCAGTTGATGCCTAAGTAAATAAAGAAATAAATGTTTAAAAATCAGTTGAGAATACATACAAGATCAAGGGAAAAGATCTTTGATGTTGTTGCCCAAGATTGAAGATAAAAATGCTCATGTTTGCCTCAACCTTAGAGACTGGAACAGAGGTGTTTCTATGACATGGCTTTGGATCTGGTTAAGATTCACGTGTTCTCTTGCGAATCAAATCTCCCTACCTGCAATTAGTTCTCATTGCTACCAAAAGCCCACACTGGGAGCTTGATTTCTCAAAGACAGAACACCATTTGGCAGCCAGGAAGGAAGGGGTTAAAGAAGCATGGTTGTGGCACAGCTGGGAGCCATTAACAATTAAGTTCTTGGACAGAAACCCAGCAGGAAGCTGACAAGGGGCTGCAGAGACACAATGGCCTCTAAAAAGTAAAAACTTGATTCAGAAATGAATGAGCTGCCTTTACCAGTGAACCTTCAGCAAAACCTAAATCCCCTAATTAAAAATGAAAAGTAGATATTGGTTAAAGGTTTTATATTATGCCCAGCCATAAATCAGCGTTTTTAATAAGGAAGATAATGAGTAAGTTCATAACATCTAGAGATATATTTTTAAACTACATGAGATACAGGAGTGATCCTGACCTGACGTCAAAATTGGTAAGTGGACATAAGGTCCCTAGTACCTTCATTCATTTGCTTCTCAGTTCTGTTTCTCTTTTGATGGCAAGAGGTTTGATTTTGGAGATATAGTAATAAATCCAGTAGTTCAGGGTTATATTATGTCAAACAGAGTTCCCAGGCCCCATGCTTTTCAGTTTACTTTCTCCCTGCCTCTGATCACCTCAAGACCCCATCTTCCTACTGATTTCTCTTATTTCTCTTATAAATATAAATCCATCAAAATCCATGCCAGACATTCATGGTTCCCTAATATCCTCTGATAAACTGAAATGCACCAATTCATGACAAATTGGCAGAAACCTATGGGTTATTTTATGTAGTGCCCCACAATATTCTGTGAGAATCTTTTGAAAACTTCCAGCCAATCACCATTTCTTCCTTCCCCTTGCTTTTATATTCCATCTCCACCATCCCTATTGATCCAATCTGATCATATTCAGTTTGGCACTTTATTTCATGTTGTCTTTGAGCCATTCAGTTGTCTAATGTATAAAGTGTTACCTTCTACCAAAGATTACAAACCGCTTGACAAGCAGGGGCATGCCTCGTGATTCATTTTCTTCGCTACTGCTTCATACGGTGCTATTTACACAATAAAACTTAAAGGGTAATAAGGCCTTTTAGAGCTGAACAGAGCATCTCCATGTCACTGAAAACTGCCCAGGATGCTTCAGAAGGTACTGGTAGAGAGGGAGCCAAAGAGTGTGTTGATGCATAAAATAGGCCTAGTCACAAAGCCTTCTCTGCATAGGACGTTTAAGGAGTATATAATATAAAAGTCAATATAAAAAGTCAGATGGAGGGGTATACAGCCAACATAATTGATACTGTTTGTATAAGTGTTGAGACAAATCGAAGCTGAGAGAGAATCATTTCCTTACTTGATCACCATCGCTACTGGCTAGCCCAAAACCCAACACAGTAGAGGAACTCAATCATATGTGCTGAATGAATAAACAGATGAAAAAGGTTAGGCAGGAATCAGTGATAATATTAGTAATTGGCTAGATTAATGAGGGAATATTTCCCAGATAAATTGGGAACTATATTGATTTAATTGTAAGAAGGGATATAGTTTGAGGTTTCACAGGGAAGGAGACTGCTTAGGCAAAAGCTATAAGAAATCGTAGGGAAGAGAAAGCAGTAGAATGCTTTTTATTTTTAAGAGAGAAGGTAAGAGATAATGCAGGAAGGGAGATCATGTGCCCCCCAGAGAGTGGTGAGCATTGGAGAAGTGAGTATGAAAAGAGGTTGGGTAGAGAATAATTTAAATTGGTGGTGTTAGAAATTTGAGAGGCCATCAGGAAGTTATGGCAGTTCGGAGGGATTAACCCAAACAGAGTATTTGAATAGTCTATCATGAACAGGAAGATATGGGGGGAAACTGCAAGGGGGTGGGGGCTTGCTTTGGCTACATGTTATCAAGGAGTATCATTTTCTGGGACCCAGTCATACAGACTTCTGTGATGTTAAACTCAAGCTGATAAGTCCCTGGAGGACTTAGAAGGCATTTTACTGGCCTCATTTGGAAGGTGAAGCCATTGAACTCAAATCCTAGGAATGTGTTACTTTGTTCTGTTAATAACAATAATGAATTTTCCCAGAACTAGCAATATACAAATTCAAGATGCCTGGACTGAGTTGAAAGTGTCCTGCAAAATGGACGGTTCAAATGATGATTGGACTCAGAAATGTGTGCCAACGAGACCAGCTTCTACAAGCCCAATGAAGTCATCTGACCAGTTTTCACAGCTGAATAAGAGCTGAAAAGTTCAGACACATGGTTCCCTGATGATTAGGTTGCATATGAGCAAAAACCTAGATAAGGAGCCACATTTCATTGGTGCCGAGAATCACCCTCACCCTTTACCTCTTTGAAATGTCAGGTGGAATTTTGTAAGTGGCCATAAGGGAGGAGGCAGCTATGCCAGGCACCATCAAGTGATGATCAATGGTCAAGATACTCTGGAAGAGGTGTAAGTAGTGCTGATACACACCACTTCTGTGATAAGATTTTTATCTTTTTTTGAGAGATAGTCCCCAATTTTAGCAGAATCCTTGGCTAGAAGGAAAATACAACCTCACATCTCTATCAATTTTGATTTATATTCGTTTTTCTGTGTGAATATGACACACATTTGTCAAGGAAAAAATATTTCATAGGAGCGTTTTTTTTAATGCTGTAGGTAGAAATTGCCTGTGCTTTCTAATTAGACCCTATAAAAAGCCAGTTCCCACGTGCACAAAAGTTCCCTTGGGTTACCAATAGCAAGCCTCGTAGGAATGTCGGGAAATTCAGGCAGAATCGTTGGGGCCAATCTCATGCCATCTGCTCAGCATCCTCAAAAATGCTATTCCAGAAGGCAGTTCTTCGAGTTCTTAAGCGTCTTTTTGACTTGACTCAGTGTGGCTGATAAAAATAACCTTCATATTTTGAATCACAATCCCATGCACACTTTCCTAAAAAAATTGGGCAAAAATTTGTCAGTCTCTCTAGTCTCACTCATTGTCTGTCTCACAAACTGTGCTTAGCTCTAAGAACCACTCTCCTTTCTTAATGGCTGTATGTTAAGAGATGTTGTCATCTTGTTAAAGAGTATGCCAAGCGGATGTCTCCTTTTGATCACCTGTCCTCTGTTTCTGTGGACTTCGCATTTAAGCAGCCTCTATTGTTTGAGTGATAAGCCCGTATCTGGTGAACAGAGTCTTGCTAGTAGGGTGAGAGGAATGTCTTTAACTATTTATTATCACTTTCTGTAAACTCAACTCAAATATAGAAGGAGGCAAGCAGAAACCAAAAAAGATGTCTCCTTAAGATTCATAGTGTTTCCTCTGAAAAGAGCATTTTCTTTATCAAGGACTGAGAAAGTGTCTTTTTCCCTTTTTCCTTCAGCATATGAAATATTTACTTGTTAGGCTGCCTCTGAAATAACCGTTTTCCATAGAGCTATAGTGGCCCAGCCCATCAGTGTGCTGGTTAATTAAGTGTGACCTAAACCAACTTGACTTGAGCTCTGCATTAAATGCACAAAACCCATTTGAGCTGACCAGCAGCAGAAGTGGTACTCAGAGAAATTGGAAAGGATTTCTCCCAAATGCTTTCTACTTACTTACAGCACTCAAGTAATGGTTGAAGATTAGCATATGACATGACAGATTACATTAAGTCATGTCTTTCCAGTGCTTTATGACAGCACTATCACATTAGCTTCTTAGCACTGGCACATCGAGGCATGCAAATGTTTTCAGACCCTCTTATTCAAATCTACAAGCTGACATGGCAGCCCTGATATGATTATTAGTCATTTGAGAGACTTTAATTCACGTCATCAGATAACAGGTTCTGCTAAAAGGTTAGAGAAACTGTCTGCTTTTAATGAAGCTCTCAAAAAAGACCCTCAAAAACCCTGTTACACACCAAGAGCCTGGTTTGACTTTATTGACAAGACCCCCGCCCCCCAAGAATGAACTTGAGTGGAATAACTAAATAGGCATCCAGACATCAGAAATATTGTCTACTTTTCAGAGAAGACCATGTTGGATGATTGTGATTTGCTCCTTCCTCACTACACCCCCCTCAGCCCATGCTAATTTGACTCAGGTGGCCTCCAGTGCACGGCATGGATGACCCTAAGACATTTTTAGAAGCTGATATGCGATATGAGTCTAAAAGGCATAAGGATAATTATTCCTAGAACATTCATTACACTTCGGGCATAAGCATTGTTGTAGCTCACAGTAATGGGTTAATGGTGTCTGGCCAAGCATGGCATGACTAAGTGGTGATGTGATTGAAGATCATTGGAGTTTGTAAGCCATAGTTTGTTTGCTGTAAATCGGTTTTGTAGTCAAATGTTTTGTTTTATAATGCGGTGATCTGCACTTAGACCCCCATAGAAACCGTCTTTTCAGAATGTTTCTGCATAGATCAATGGAGTCTGGCACCAATGATGATCTTGTTAGAATAAAGGAAGATGGCACTAGGAAGCTGAGCTGGTGTACTGTGACGAGCAGAGAGCCAGGCAGATACCTCTGCACGTGGAAGAGGTTTTTGATGAAAGAGCAGAGTGAAAACCCAACATTCTCTGAAACATGGAAAAGTGAACGCAAATGCACTGCTTTTTCTTTCCTTGTTTTGTTTTGTTTTGCTTTGCGTTGTTTTGTTTTTAAGGTACAAAACAGTAGATACTAGAAAACCATTGCTGGAGAGCTTCGAAAGAGCAGACAGTGAAAGTGTTGAGCAGTCTCGAAAACCTATCTTTTGTTCTTTGGTATTTTTTTTTAAATGTTCAGTGTCAACTTGTTCACTCAGATTTCTGAAGGAAAGAAAGATATATTTACAGTTCATAATACAGTTTATAATAAAAATTTACAATCATTCTATTACTTATGAAAATATGCAAAATGACTTGATTTGTGGTTGATTTCATTTCTTTCTATGCACGGGTGTTAACATAGATTGCCTTAAGTGAATTATGGGCTTAGTGCAACTCATCTTACCTTTTTCTCCAACTTTCTTTCCATTCTTTCTCATCAATTTGACCACTGTGTTTGAGACCTTCTTTTATATGCTCTATCTGTGTCCTTCTTTGTAGCTTTTCTTCCAACCTAATTTATAATGTTTTCTGAAATAATCTTGGCTGAAAGGGTGAGTAAGCTACTAAATATGGGGAACACAATGGGGCATTGATAAACTATAGCGTGAACAAGTTCTGATTTAACTGAGAGCTGCTCTAAAGAAATGGTCCAACAAGAGCAAAGAAATAAAGGAAAAGGCATTAGATTATATAAGTTAGACCATTCCCTTCCCTTTTTTTCCCCATCATCCTCTTTTGCCCCTTTTGCACCTTTATCCTGTCAGTGTGAACCTACCCACTAGCAGAAGGTATAAATGCATACCGTGCATCTGACAGAAGATGTCTCTCTGGAGAATTTCGGTGGCCATCAGAAAAATGCTTCTGACCCTCCCCTCCTCACCCATTGCCTCCTGCCACTCTGACCTACAAAGCAAGATCTAGGTGGACATTTCAGTTGTGCAGCATGTAGTGAGTATCTGCCCTAAGCTATACTCCGTTCATTGCTAGAAACTCAAATGCTGTGCATTTGGCCCCTATTATACCCTTCCACGTAGATGGCTAAGCAGGGAAGGTGAGCAGCTCTTTTTTTCTGCAGGCTGATTCAATTTTGTGAACATTCTGCTTTCTCCATATAATAAAAGCAATAGCAGGCCCATCCTCAGGACCCCTAAATTCACTTTCCATTTTGGTCGATGTCTCCGCCTGCCTTTTAAGGTTTTCAAAACCCATTTTATTTTTCTTCTTTCAATTAGAGCTGACCTCCCTTCATTTTCAAGCACACCATTAAAAAAAAAAAAAAAAAAAAAAAAAAAAAGCCTTCCTTTCCTCCTTTTCATGCTTTTCTCCTGAAAATAACTCCTCTAAATTCTGAGTTTCCCAAGGATGGGAAACTTGGTGGCCCCTTATTCATCTTTGTGTGCCCACTCCCTAACACAGTGCTGGATATGTGGCAGATGAGCAGTAAGTATTTAGTGGCTGAATGAATGAGTAAATGGAGAAATAACTTTGGAAATTGTCATAAGTATGAGACAGAGAGCTCTAGTATGATTTCTGGCACAGTTCTCCTTTGCCCCTGCAACAGGACAGTGTTTCTCTGATCACAGCCCTCCTGCCTCCCTGTGATCCTCACTTTATGCGTGTGTGTATTATGTGTGTATGCACGTATGTGCGTACGACATATTTGACTTCACTTTTAATGCTTCTCCATATCACAGGTTAGGAATTTAGTAATATATTGGCTCATAGACACTTGCCCAAGAATTGTAGTACAATTATCAGCCATGCCTCCTTGGTGTAACAGCCCCTGCTGAAACTTAGAGCTGGTCACCTGCACAAACTCCCCTTTGATACTGGTGCCTGATACTCCCAATATTTTTTAAATAAAACATTTAACAAATGTCCTGAGTGTGTTCTTGGCTCACCTGCCTGTTCTGGAGGCCCCAAAAACCAAATCCTGGCTCTCTGGTCTCCAAAACATATAAAGAGTATACAAATAATTTAAGAATATCATTTGGACGCCAACATTTAACATCCCACAAAATTTGCACTGGCTTAAGCCAATTTCCCAGCACAGTGTTCTCCCATTTCTATTCCTCTCCATCTCAGGGTTTTAAAAGAAAACAAACATCTGCATGCATAGATTAGAACCCTCCCATAAACACATGTTCCTATCAAAACCAATCAAAATGGAAAAAAGAAAGAACAGAATATTATACATTTTTCTTTAGATCTGATGTCTGATTTTCATTAGGTTTAACCTTATTTCTTTTAGATCCTAGGCAGTGACCCAGTATTTATTTTCCTGGCTGGGCCCTGTTCTTGCCAATATTTCACTCTGGCTCCTGGAGGCCTTGCTGGGGAGTTCAAGGCTCTCACACTCCCTTTTCTCTTCTGCTGCCCCTCGGAGACACACATTTGTCACGTGTATCCTTCGTTTCATCTCTGAGTTAATTCCAAGCCCTTTCTTTCCCCCTATTCACTGCTTCTTAATTTCTCCCTTTCTTATTGGATTTATGACTGAATACTTTAATTTATTCATCATATAATGTCTTTGTAACTCGTTTTTTCTAGTAATTTACACTGGACCATATGCTTTCTGCTGCTGCGTCCTATTATATTGATCTGTAAAGCTTCTGGGGGCAGTGATTAGCATGAAAGAAGCTCTGGAAATGAAAGTTATATTGTATCTTATTTGTTCTCTTTTGAACAAAATATATTTCAGAGTTCTCCAAGTGGTATCAGATGTTCTCTAATTTTGCTGGGCTTTATATGATGTTAGTGATATATGTATGTGTGTGTGTGTGTGCGTGTATACATTATGTATGCATGTTATTTCTGAAAAAATTATATATATACCTTTTCCGCAACTCAAAACAAGCATTATTTTTTTAAGTTGGACATTGACTTGAAATTAATACAGTCTTCAGATTTCAGATCACTAGTTATATTTTGTAGACAGTGCTGATCTGGGAAGTCAAAACTTCTAAAATTTCTTATAAAAGGAGTCTGAACCACATAGCAATTAGCTTGTGTGCAGAGGGCATTCTCTGTTTGATATGCCTGATCTGTTTGCATAGGTCACATGAGATAACATAGAGGCTAGTACTTAGTTAATTGTAAAGAGAGTGCAAATACCAACATAGAAATTGTTCCCCAGAGGTGGCACTTACCTCTTTGAGTCGTGATCTCCTCATGCATACAACAAAGGTGACATCCCTAGCAGTGTCCTGACCATCAAGGGAGAAATGTATGTGAAAATATTTTGTCAATACAAAAGAATTTTATGAATATTGATAAATATTATTTAAAAGGCAAATATTCATATTCTTTGTTCTTTGTTCATATTCTTTGTTCTTCAAGTTTCATCGGGACTAAAGCACGTTCATTTGAATTCTATAAACAAAGCTTTGACCAAGGGTATTTGTGCTAACAAGTAGCATGACATGACAACTTAAAGATGTCAATCAACCCAAATTACACAGTGCCATTATTTCTAAACAAAATCTTAAAAAAAAAAAAAAATCTGTGACTTTCCATAATCAGTAAAATGATACAATCAGTAAGTAGTCATGCAGCCCCTAAGAGGTCTTCCATGGGCCACGACATACTGAGTGCTGGGAATTGTGCATTTCCTGCTCCTTGTAGGAATTTACCAAGGCTCAATCCATAAATCTGAGGATTCACTTACTCAAACCAGAGGGGAGCCAGAAACATTAAGCCCTGAAGAAGCTTGGGACACCAGTTTAACTGGGCCTCTGAGACCAGCTTTCAACATTACCTTGAGCCAGTTTCCACCATGAATCTGAGAGAGTTGGGCTGGGCCATAGCATCTAAGTCTTTATCTGAGTTCAAAGGCAGTGTACCTGGAAGCCCATTTTACACAACAGATACCGATGGAACTGTTGGAATTGAAATGTGGATAGGTGTCCAAAGCTCCACTTGCCTGACTTCTGTGCATCCTATGTCACCCCCCTCCTTCTGAATCCACAGGCACCTCAGAAAACCATTGGTTGAAATGACTTGCCCTACTCCTTCCAGCTTCTTCCTAGGAAGGTTTTTATCCTCTGTCTTCTGTCACCCAAGGTCTTGCCTAGAGTTTTTTCTGTTGTGTGTCCTCCAGTCTCCTCCATTCTTTTTTATTTTGAGAAATTTCAGAGATATTAAAAAAATAGAAAAACAATAAAACAAACGCTCATATTCATAACACCTAATATTGGTAACATTTTGTCTTATTTGTTTTTAATATTTTTAAGAAATAGAACTTTACTGGGGTACCTGGGTGGCTCAGTCAGTTAAGTGTCCGACTTCGGCTCAGGTCATGATCTCACAGTTTGTGGGTTCTAGCCCCGCATGGAGGCCTGGAGCCTGCTTTGGATTCTGTGTCTCCCTCTCTCTCTGCTCCTCCATGCTTACTCTCTCTCTCTCTCTCTCTCTCTCTCTCTCTCCCCCGCCACTTCCCTCTTTCAAAAATAAATAAACATTAAAAATTTTCAAAAAAAGAAACAAAACTCTACTTATACAGTATATATTTGAAGATATATATTGCACAAAAATATATAATATTGTACATATTTATTAAGCAATAAATTATTTAATTAAATATTTAATATTATTTATTTATTTATTTCTCTCTTCCCAGAGGCAGTCATTATCATGAATTTGTTGTGCATCCTTTTCATCTATATTTTAAGACAAAAATGAAACAAAACTTACATATGCTTCCATAAATAATATATGGCATTTTTTGCTATGATTTTGTAATAGATGTAATGTTCTGTTTCTTGGAGTTTTTTGTCTGTTTGTTTTAATTTCTGCTTAGGATTATGTAAATGAGATGTGGCCAGGTTGATTTTTTTTTAACTGTTGTATAGTTTTTCTTCATATGAAGAGTCCACATTTTATTTGTTTCCCTATTTATGAGCTTTTAGGCAGTTTTTTCCCTCCATAAAATGTATACTTGTATAGCTTTTCATAGTTGGGTCTCCACCTGTCTGTAGCTGTAAGCCCCTCTCTAAATGTGCATCTAAAAGTGGCTTGGGGCGCCTGGGTGGCGCAGTCGGTTAAGCGTCCGACTTCAGCCAGGTCACGATCTCGCGGTCCGTGAGTTCGAGCCCCGCGTCGGGCTCTGGGCTGATGGCTCGGAGCCTGGAGCCTGTTTCCGATTCTGTGTCTCCCTCTCTCTCTGCCCCTCCCCCGTTCATGCTCTGTCTCTCTCTGTCCCAAAAATAAATTTAAAAAGTTGAAAAAAAAATTAAAAAATAAATAAATAAAAGTGGCTTGTTGGACCCTAAGGCATTTAAACAGTTTACTGTAGAATGCCAAATTCTGTCCAAAATGATGGTAACAACTCATCTCTTAGTGCTCTCATTGTCAGTATTTCATATTCCTGAATTTTTAAATTGTTAAACATTTTGATTTTAAAAAACTACAAAAGAGTTCCTAATATTGGTGGGTTACCACTTTTTGGGGGGGATAATAATTTGTATTTCCTTATCACTGAGTTTGAGCATTTTAGGGCCATTAGAATTTTCTGTGAATTGCAATTCAATATCTTGACTAATTTTCTGATTTGTTGTTGTTGTTTTTTTCCTCACTGTTTTAAAAAGTTCTTTGTATGTATTCTGGAAGTTAATTGTTAATCAGTTATCTACTGCATGTTGCAAATATCTCCTACGGTGTGTCATCATTACTTTATTTCTGTATTATCATCATGTTCATTTTACAGGCGAAAGTATGGGATACAGAAAACTTGAAATTGAATTCTAAAAATTCATGTGGGAGAGTAAAAGTATATGAATAACAGAGAAAATTGAAAATAGATGAGCAAAGAGGTGGTGTGGCTGTGGCAGCTTCTCATAGCTGTAGTACTGAGGTCCCCATATTTTTGGTGGCTATCAGACCCAGGGGCTAAACTCAGTGTCTAGAGGACCATGCATGGTCCTCACTACATGGCCACATCCAGGTTCAAAGACAGTAATGGAGACTCTACCTTGCATCAAATTCTCCTCACTTCAAATCTCTGACTTCCAGAAGAGCCCAGTCCCTTTTAAAAGTTCACCTGATTAGGTCAGGTCCATACAGAAAATCTCCCTATTTTAAGGTCAACTGATTTGAAACCTTAATTACATCTGCAAATCCCTTCAACAATACCTAGATTAGTGTTTGACTAAATGACAGGGAAAAGACGTATGTATAGCAAGGGGCCAGAATCTTTGGTCACCTTTGAATTCTGTTCACTATAGAAGGTCCTTTTTTCCCTCCCTTTCAGTACACTTCCCTTTAAATCTGTGGTTGTCTGACGGAGATAAGTTTGCTTCCTGGGGATATTTGGCAATGTCTAAAAATGTTTTAAGTTGTCAGGACTAGGGAAGATGGTGGAACTGGTATCTAGTGACATAGATACCACAATTCACTGGACAGCCTCCCACAACAAAGAACATCTCCCCTAAAATGTCACGAGTGCTGAGGTGGAGAAACCCTGTTTTATGTTTGCATTGCTTTGCTAGTAGGCTTTTTGATGATATTTACCTGATCCGTCTTCTTCCATACCTTTGTTTTCTCTGTCATTTGCTTTCAGACTCATCTCTTCAAAATAGCTATATCTAGCTATTATTTTATCTAATCTGGGAGTCTCTGTCTCTATTCTATGAGTTTGCTGCTCACATGAGTTGTTATTACTTATAAATTTGTTCTCTCACAATCTTGGCTTCTCATCCCTTTGTTCTTGTTTTCTAGTGGGTAATAAGCTTTGCTTGTTTCTTTTTTTCCCTCTCTCCTCCTTTGAAAGTTAGATATTCCAAGCTTATTCTTTTACTGATAAACTTTTACTTAAATTGATGTGTTTTAGGTAAGTTAGAATTAATCAGTATTTTTCTTTTCTTCCTGAGTAAAATTCCAGCATATTTCAAACTTTCCTCTAAATTAGCATCATTCTGATGCCCACGTTGTTACTTATTGTTTCTTATTTTCTAACGAATGTTATTAACTCTTGTTTTAAAATATTAACTCCGGTTTTATCATGATTATCATGCCTGATTATTTACAAATATTAGTAGTAAAGGTATGTTTAATATATTTATAGTCATTTCTGCTGTAGATTTACCACCTCACATTACCAATGTCCTGGTTCATCTTTTTCTTGCATCCCACACTTTCCTTTTAATATATTTTTATCTCACGGAAGCAATTTTAAAGTAGTTCCTTGAATGAGGCCCTGTGGGTAGAAAACTTTATAATCTCTAGGATGTCTGTTAATACATCTGTTTTAATCTCATCTGAAGCAATAGCTTGGCTTGTTTTTGAATTCTAGGCTAATGGCAAATTTTGCTCAAATTTTCAAATATATTTTCAATTATTTTCAGACATACATGTTTGCTGATGATGTGTCTGTTGCTAAATTTGTTGTCATTCCTTTGGGATAATCTCTCTTTTCACTAGTGGTTTTTATGATTTTTTTTTCTTTATCCATGATATTCTTTTTTTTTTTTTTTAATTTTTTTTTTTTCAACGTTTTTAATTTATTTTTGGGACAGAGAGAGACAGAGCATGAACGGGGGAGGGGCAGAGAGAGAGGGAGACACAGAATCGGAAACAGGCTCCAGGCTCCGAGCCATCAGCCCAGAGCCCGACGCGGGGCTCGAACTCACGGACCGCGAGATCGTGACCTGGCTGAAGTCGGACGCTTAACCGACTGCGCCACCCAGGCGCCCCTATCCATGATATTCTATAAATTCCCTACAGTGTTTCTAAGTGTGGTCTTATTTTTAATTCTACCAAGCACTCAATGTGTCTTTTCCATTTAAATTCCTGTTTTTGTCATATCTGAAATGTTCTCAACTATTTCTCATCAAACGTCATCTACCGACCATTCTTTCTGTGCTCTACTTTCAAAACTCTTATCAGAAATAGATGCACCTAGGGCTCCTGGGTGGCTCAATCTGTTGAGCGTCCGACGTCGGCTCAGGTCATGATCTCACGGCTCATGAGTTCGAGCCCCGCGTTGGGCTCTATGCTGGCAGCTCAGAGCCTGGAGCCTGCTTCGGATTCTGTGTCTCCCTCTCTCTCTGCCCCTCCCTCGCTTGCACTCTGTCTCTTTCTATCTCTCTCAAAAATAAATAAACAGTAAAAAAAATTTTTTTTAAACGAAATAGATGCACCTCTACTTGTTTCTCCTACTAAGTACAGCTAAGAAATCTTGACATCACATATAAAATAAACAGTGAGAAGAACAAAAGGCAATGAGAAACAGGCAGACTGTTTAGGGACCACAGAACCTTCGACAACATGGTGGTGAATCCCATGGGCCTTATTTTTACCACATATATCCCAGAGTGGGTCCTGGAGGGGGCAGCAACCCAGAAACACCTAGGGCATAAACAGAAAAAGCCCAAGAAAAGCTGACTCTTTCTATCCAAAAGACAAGGAAAAGAGAAAGCTAGAAAAACAGAAAACTTACAAAAAGTAACTACTCCAGCCAGACACCATGGAAAAAATCTATGGTCCCACCCACACCTTTCCCAGCAAAGGCCTAGTGAGGAGTCCAGACTTCCATCCCTGCCTGTTTAGAATTTAGTGTTTCCAGCCCCCACCCACCAGGGTGATAGCAGAGAAGCCTGAGTGGGAAGCCAGGATTTTTAACCCAGGGAAAGTAACAAGGAAACTCCCTCCTCTGTGATTTCAGTGGAGACCATTGGAGAGCCTAGACTTCCCCTACTACCTGATGGTGGTGTCAGAGGAAACCTAGTGGAGAGCCAGGGCTTCCACCACCTGTCAAAGATACCAAAGTATCCCCACCACTACCGTGTCAGCAGAAGTGATGTGGGGAGTCTGAACACTTACCCCTTACTGGCAGTAATGAGAACCCCTACACCTCAGAGGCCCAGCAGGGAACCTGGACCCACACCCTAATCTGGCAGTAATAACATGGTGGTGCTTATGCGGCATCAGAAAAGCTCTGCCAAAACAGAAGATTTAGATAAAATCTAGAGTCACGAAACATACCTTAAATTTCCAGGGTACAATTGAAAATCATTCATCATACCAGGAATGAGGGAAATCTCAATTTGAATGAGAAAAGAGAATCAACAGATGCCAACACTGGGATGATACAGATATTAAAATTATCTGACAAGGATTTTAAAGCAGTCATCATAAAAATGCTTTGAGTGAGCAATTACAAAGAAGCTTGACACAAATGAAAAAAATAGAAATTCTCAGAAATAGAAGATATGAAGAAGAACCAAAGGGAAAATTTTTAATTGAAATATGCAAAACTAAAAAAAACTCTGTGGATGATCTCAGCAGAAGAATGGCGAGGACAAAGGAAAAAAAGAGTGAACTTGAAGATATAACAATAGAAATCACCCAATCTAAACACAGAGAAATAGACTGGGGGCAGGGTGGGGAAGAGAGGGAGAAAACATTAGAACCTCAGGAACTATAATCTAACATATGTATAATCCAAATCCAAAGGATGGAGATAAGACAGGATTGAAAAAAAATTTGAGAAAATAGATGAAAATTTCCCAGATTTAGAAAAACAAACAAGAAACCATAAATCTATAGATTCAAGAATCCAACAAAATTCAGAATAAACTCAAGGAAATCTACTCTAAGACATATAATAATCAATCTTCTGAAAACTAAAGGCAAAGAAAGAATCCTGAAAGCAGCAAGAAATGGCAGTTTACCTACAGGGGGGAAACTATTTGGATGGCAGTGATTTTAGATCAGCCAAATGATCAAGGTCAAAATCAACAGGGAGAAGTCATATTGATAGTATGTACCCTTAATATGATGTGATGAAATGGCACTTTACTTCTGTGGATTTCTTCCTAAAATTCACAATCCCAGTCTAATCATGAGAAAAAGAATAGACAAATCCCAAGAAGGGGACATTCTATAAAATACCTGACCATTACTTCTCAAAACTGTTAAGAACATGAAAAACAAGGAAAGCCTGATATACTGTCATAGCCAAGAGGAGCCGTGACAGGTAATGTAATGTAGTATCCTGTATAAGGTCCTGGAATAGAGAAAGGATCTTAGATAAAAACCAAGAAAATATGAATGAAGTGTGGACTTTAGTTAGTAATAATGCCTCAATATTGATTAATTAATTACAACAAATGTACCATCCAGTTTAAGATGTTAATAATAGGGGAAAATGAGTATGTAGTAGATAGGCACTCTCCTGTACTGCCTTTGCAATTTTTCTGTAACTCCAGAATTGTTCTAAAAACTAAAGTTTATTTCAGAAATAAGTAAATGATCTAAATATACCAATTAAAAGACAACTTGACAAAGTGGGTTAAAAACATAACTCCAAAAAAAAAAAAAAAACCATAACTCAAGTACATGCTGCTGTGAGAAACTCATTTCAAACACAGGTTTCCTTCGCTATCCAAAAATAGAAGATTCCTCTGAAACCTTTTGTAAGCTGAAAGGTACAAAGGGAAAAATATCCTGTTTTCTGAAAGTTCACATTACACCACTTTGCTTTTTATGAAAGGTTTAAATTAGTATAGATAGTATTGACATTTTTCATAGAAGCAAAAATCCTCCTCAGATTTCTTTCACATAATGAAAACAGGCATTAATGTAGATCTTTCATAAAAGCAAAGTGGTGTAATGTGAACTTTTGGAAAGCAGGGGACACCTGTGTATATATTTAGGCAAGCTGAAACTAAAAGATTGGAAAAATATAAGACATGCAAATATTAATCCAAAAAAAGCAGGTGTGGCTATTTTATTATCAGAATAAGTAGACTTCAGAGCAAAGAAAATGATGAGGAGCAAGGAGACATTCACACAATTATACATACATATTGTACCAATGTTAATTTCTTAGTAATTATATTAAATGTAATGTGTCAGATGTAACCATTGGAGAAAACTGGGTAAAGGGGTATGAGACCTCAGTTTACTATTTTTACAAATTCCTGTGAATCTATAACTATTCTAAAATAAAACATTTTTTAAAATGATTGGATATTTATTGGAGCTTTGCATGCTATTTTTCATATTTCTTGCCTTTCATTGCTTCCATTTCTAATTTCTTTGTGTTCTTTTAGGGGCGATTTCCTCTGTTCTTTCTTCCAATTCTCTCTTTAGCTGTATCTTTTTACCTATTTAGATTTTTTCTTTTCTTTTCCAGTTTTTCTTTTAAGTTTATTTATTTATTTTGAGAGAGAGAGAATGTGAATGGGAAAGGGGCAGAGAAAGAGGGAGAATCTCAGTCAGGCTCCGCCCTGTCAGCACAGAATCCATGTGGGGCTCGAACTCATAAAACCATGAGATCATGACCTGAAGCCAAAATCAAGAGTAGAACACTTAATCAGCTGAGCCACACAGATGCCCCTTCTTTTTCCAGTTTTATTGAGAAACAATTGACATGCAATACTATATAAGTTTAAGTTGAACAGCAAATGGTTTCATTTACATATATTGTGAAATGATTGCCACAATAGGTTCAGCTAACATCTGTCTTCTCATATAGATACAATAAAATACAACATCCTCCTTATGATGAGAACTGTTGGGATTAACGCTCTTAACTTTCCTATATGTCACACAGCAGTGCTAAGTATAGTTATTCTGTTGTACATTATATCCCTAGTGATTATTTATCTTATAACTGGAAATTTGTACCTTTGACCACCTTTCTCCAATTCCCCTCCCCCATCCTTCACCTCTGGTACCACCAGTCTAATCTCTTTTCCTGTGAGGTTTTTTTTTGTTGTTCATTTTATTTTGTCTTAGATTCCACATATAAGTGAGATCATGCAGTGTTTGTCTTTCTCTGACTTACTTCACTTAGCATAATGCCTCCAAGGTCCATCCATTCTACTGCAGTTGGTAGGATTTCTTCATTTTTTAGGGCTGAATACTATTTCATTGTATGTATATAGAACAATTTCTTTATCCGTTCATCCACTAATGGACATCTTTTTGCTTCTCTGGGTAGTTTCCAATATCCCATACTCCAGGTGGCTGATTATTTCTTCTGCATAGTCAAGTCTATTTTTGAAGCTCTTTTGAATATTTTAGTTCAGTTATTATGTTTTCCCACTCTAGGATTTCTGTTTTTTATTTGTTTGTTTTTGATGGTTGCCATTTTCTTGTTGAGCTTCACCTTTTGTTCAAGCATTGCTCTAATTTTGTTTAGTTGTCTATATTTTCTTGTAGCTCACTAATCTTAGGATTATTCTGAATTCTTTGGCAGTTCACAAAACTCATTTCTTTAGGGGTCAGTTATTAGACCTTTATTAGTTTTCATTGGTGGTATCATCATTACTCAAAATTTTGTGATCCTTGATTCCTTATGTTGGTATCTGTGCATTTGAGTAATAGGGCTCCTCTATGAGACTTTGCAGGTTTGCTTCGACAAAGGTAGTTTTTCACCAGTCAGCTCAGTTTGGGTTTTTGGGTGTGTCGGCTGGCACTATCCTAGGACAGGTGGGGTTTGGGGGTGAGGCAACTATTCAAGCTCTGAGGATGGAGTTATTCCACTGCTAAGAATAGTTGGATAGGACTGCTGACTTGGTTCCCTACCCATGTGAGGCTGTGGGATGGGCTCCGTGGTTGCCTGGATTCACAGGTCAGGCTTACTAGATGGTTGGAACTGAGTACTATATTCACTAGTAAACAGGGCCATGAATTAGCTTCCCATCCCCGACACCGCAGTAGGATAGGACCCAGGACCTGTAGAATTCGTTGTTTGTGGACCTGAATCAGGCCAGAGTGTGCACTGTGTTCCCTGGTCAGATTAGGACACTGATTTTGCTCTGCAGACAAGGAAGCCACAGTCTGTGCTCTCTCTCTGTTCAAGTGTCACTATACAGAGGGCTGTTGAATGGGCTATGCTGCCTCCCATGTGCTCTGGTTAGGTTCCCTGGTCAGACAGGCTGAAGGCTGTCTTCAGCAATGAGCGGGGCTATGAATTAGACACGCTACCAAAGGGTGAAGCAGCTCTAAAGCTGGTAAAGCTCTTTGTCTTAACTCAAGCCGATCCACACCCTGGGTTCCCTGACTGAACAAGGCCACTGGCCTTGTTCTGCAAACTATCAGCTCTGCCTGCCAGCCTTTGGCTCAAGTGCTGCTGGGCTCTGAGGAATTTTCTTTAGCTTTTCTAGTCAGATGAGGGAGGCACTGATTAGATGAGAAGACACTCCACAGCAGGTGGGGCTAGGTATCAATTCTTTTGCTTGGGTGGGAAAGGGAGGGGCTGCTCCAGGCTTTACTCAGTTTCCCATGAGGCGCAGGGAGCTTCAGCTTTGGCTATGAACTAATCACCCTGGCTGCATATATCATGGGGATATTCTACACCTGGTCCTGGTTTTGCTCTGGGGGGTGATCAGCTGTTCCTGCTTACCTTTCAAGTAGAGCAGCACTGGGCCCACTGCTTCCAGAAGTTGTTACCAACAATTCTGGTCAGATTGGAGCAGAAGACCCCTCCACAGTAAGGGGGCTGTGATGCAGCTCCTGGCCTGGGCTTGGGCAAACTGGGCTCTAGGGCTAGTAAAATTCCTTGTTTGAGGATCTGAATTGGGCAGATCTGCACCTCACCTGGTTTCCTGGTCAAAGTGCGCCCCCGACTTGCTTCTGCAAGTGAGCAAAGCCACTTGTTTAGGCACTACAGGTATGAACTTGGTCTGCCAAGACCCGTGTCCTGGTTGTTGCAAGCCTGTCCTCCTTCTTCATCATAGATCCCCTGTGGTTGATCCCCACAGATTCCCTTGCAATCCCTGTGGTATGAGTAAGGGGTCTTGCAAAATAATCCACAATGCAGGGGTGGGGGGGTGGCTCGTTGTTTCCCTTGGGTTCCCAACTGGAAGAACTGGAGGCTTGGGGGAGACCGCTTCACGTGGTGCTGTGCCGGAGTGGGGGAAGGTCAATGTCATCAATGTGCAGCAGCTTCTCTTGCCCTCCTAATGCAGCCTGTGTTGGTCTCTGTGGTACAGGGGGAGTGCTTCAACCTCATCCCCGTGTTTTTGGATTCTCTCCGTGGTGTCTTGTTCTTGAATATTTGTTAGTCATTCTTCTTATGAGAGGCAGCAAATTGAGGAATGACCTATGCTGCCATCTTGGTGACCTAAGGTTTTTTTTAAGCTGGCCACATTTCTTTTTGGCTTTTTCATGTCTGCCTAATTGCATATGCTTACTTCATAACCTCATGGTAATCATATATCTCTCTTATCTCTCATTCCCTAGGAGTAGATTTTTCCTTTCGTTGCTCATTGTCTCCCACTGATAGCAGAATTCCTCATTTTCCATGCTTGCTTTCTTCCATGTGTAGCCTAGCTGTGGTGGCCCGCTATAAGGGGGTTTTGTAGTTGTTATGTAATTAGGCTCTATGGTTTTCTAATTAATGTCTCTGCTCTTTACATTCCCACACCACATGGCTCAAATTCAAACCCAGTCCCTGAACATGGATTCCCATCCTTCACAGATTATTATTTATATTTGTGGGCCAAGGTGGGCTGCTGGCTTTAAGCTTCAACCCTGCCAGCGGACATATCTATTCCAGTTCCCTTTTATGGAAGTCATCTTGTTCTTGATTCCCAACTTTAGGCAGTGATCCCACTTTCACTTCCTTTTATACGCAGTTTGCATTTTAAACTATTATCACCATGTGGTTCTTAAAACTCTACTCCTAAGATTTTCTTTCATAAGTCATAAATCATCCCAGTTACTACCATGGATTTTTTTTAATGTTTTATTTATTTTGGGGAGAGAGCACACCAGTGGGGGAGGAGCAGAGAGGGATGTACAGAGGATCCAAAGCTGGCTCTATGCTGACAGCAGTGAGCCCGCTGTGGGGCTTAAACTCAGGAACCATGAGATCATGGCCTGAGCCAAAGTCAGATGTTCAACTGACTGAGCCACCCAGGTGTCTCTGGACTTTTTTTTTTTTTTTTTTTAATGTATCTGGTACCTAAAGTTTTCTCTTTCTTGCATTCAAGATCAGCTATATATTTGGTGGGGGGGGGAGACAACAATTTTATCTGGTATTTCTAAGCACTTAGAACAGAAGAGGTGGATGTTAAATATGTTCTTAATATCACTGGTTTACCCCAGAATGCTTCTATATACATTATTACCTTCCACCATGTATTCCTGGGTTTATGTGAGGGTCTCTTTCCTATTTTAAGGAAGGAACCATAGCTCATCAAAATTTGTGTCCTTATGACACCTATAATATTTCCTGGCCCAGAGTAAATCCTTGTTGAATAAATGCATTAATTAAGGGATAAGATGACTGGACAAGCATTTTCTTGCCACACCCTACTTTTGATGAATACCTCTGTTTAGACATAAAGCTCATACAAGATTTATTATCACTAGATGTCTGAGATTCTGTTAATCAACTTGTCTAAGATCACAGAGGGATAGAGCTGAATAAAAAGAACACAGCAAAACATTCACAAAGTCATTAATTTTATCCACTCACAAGTTTATACCATGGTTCAAACTGGCTCCATGCTTTCCACCTGACAGCAGCCTAGAGAAAATTGTCCTTACCTAAATGGCAGAGGGACATTAGGTTTCACAATTAGGAAGGGACCTCCAGACTCAGGAAGAGGCACCTGAAAAAAATAAAGGAGACACGGAAAGCAATAAAACAAAGAACTAATTCTGTTTATTTTTAGCAGTTGTGAAATATAATTTGAACAGATATCCGTCAATATGCTAGATTCCCTGTAACCTTCTTTTCTCCTCTCAAATATTCATTGTCAGGAATTTTACTAAAACCCAGGAATTTGGTTTTGACAGCATGCTGAGATCCTCATCCCCTTCAGTCATTTTATTACATAAAATAATTCTTAGTTGGCTCAAGATTATTCTGGCCTGTACAAGGCTGTCCTCACCTGACTCAGGTCCTTTCCAGCCTCATCTGCCATTATAAAATATACTCTGTTCTCACATCTGACTCCTCAGAATTGGCTGGACAAGTCAGGCATCCTTCATGTCTCTGTCCTCAAGCATTTCACTCTGGAAAAAGAGATGGCCTCCCCCTTGTCTGCCTGGCAAGTACCTACCCAAATTTCAAAGCCAGGCTCTAAACCTGTCCTTTGTTGCTTCCTTCTTAGGCAAAGTTAAATATTCCTTAGAAATCCTCCCATTTGACCTTTATTAAAAACTCTAATTTTATAATGTGAAATAACATTATGAGTCTTTCTTGAGCAGTAGAATAGATAGACATTAAAAAAATTTTTTAATGTTTATTTATTTTTGAGAGACAGAGTATGAGCAGGGAGGGGCAGAGAGAGAGGGAGACACAGAATCTGAAGTGGGCTCCAGGCTCTGAGCTGTCAGCATAGAGCCTGATGCAGGGCTCAAACATAAGCTGTGAGATCATGACCTGAGCTGAAGTCAGACGTTTAACCGGCTGAGCCACTCAGGTGCCTCAGGAATAGACACTTTTAAAAGACAGATACTCTTAAGGTAATACTCGGCACCTAGTGTCAACCCAACAATATTTGGTAAAACAAAAGATTTCCAAAAATCTGTATGCATAAGGACATTTTCTCCCTGGAATCTGACTGTCTAATGAATAAGTGACCTAGGTTGAGAGCTCAACAGCAGATCCCCTTGGTTTGCTAGGACCCCTCTGTTCTTTCATTAGGACTCTTGGTTGCCTCATGCCTGCACCTGCTCATTTCTGCCTTAGCTGACCAGTGAATACTTGGCCCATTACCAGAATAACCATATTATCTGTCACAGAATGAAAGGAAGCACTGTTAATAATTATACCAAGACAACAGGTATAAACTGGGATAGTCCTGAGCAAGCTGGAATGTATGACCACTCTACTGTTGACTGCTTAACTTCGTGTTTGCCAGAGATTTACACACCAGTATTTTTTTTAAATGTTTGTTTATTCCTGAGAGAGAGCGAGCACATGAGCACACTTATGCAGAGAGAGAGAGAGAGTATGAGCATACTTGAGCAGAGAGACAGAGAATCCCAAGCAGGCTCCTCACTGTCAGCACAGAGCCCAACACGGGACTCAAGCCCATGAACCATGAGATCATGAACTGGCCAAAATCAAGAGTCAGATGCTTAACCAACTGAGACACCCAGGTGCTCTTGGCTCAGTATTTTTCTAACTGAAGGTCATATTCTTTTATAATAACCACTACTTCTAGTACACCCATTAGAGACTAGACTGTGCATAAACTACTTCTTTTTGACAGATGAGGAAATTAAGGCTGTAGACTAAGTGATTTGGCCAAGACCACCCAGATATGAATTGGTAGATACACGATTTGAACATGGGTCTGTCTGACCCCAACACACCTTTCCTCTTTGCCATGCAGTCCTTATTTTATACCACACCAAAGGCTCATATAAATTCCATTGCTGTAGGCAATTTTTACTGTGTAAAATCTCCCTTAACATAAGTGAGGCATTTGCTAGGACTTGGAAACATTTGGAGGATTGAACATTTTCTTTGTTATGGTAAGACTTAACTTGAATAGTTTAGATTTTCATTTCTCACCATGCCATTTTCTAGGGGCTCCACACCTGTCTCTCCCTTCTTTCTCTCTCTGTCATCTGAACACCTTTAATCCTTTATCCACTTTTGTTCACCCCTCACTATTAAAAGTCCTTTGCATGACTGAGATTCCATGAATTTCTTATTCAGAGAAACAAGCTTAGGTGTTGGTTCAGCTCTTCAGTATGTTAATATATGGAGCTCACAGCAATTTGACACTCCAAACCCCGATGAACTAGAGGTTGGGTGAATTGTAGTTGTTATGTTTCCCTAGGTTGTTATAAGGTTTAACACTTGCAGACAAGAGTGCAGCTCCAGGGATAAGACCAGTTTTTCCAAGGGTTAGAGAACCCCTGGGCTTAGTTTAGATTAATTCCCCCCCCCCCTGTTAGCAGCACTTCTTACTCTTACAGCCAGGACAGCCTCAGTGCCAGAGCCTCCCACCCACAATGAAAAGCTCCGGGGCCTGACTCAGTGACCACAAATTCCAGGTGTGATGTGGGAGAATGTCTGCGATAAGAGACAATAAAAGTAGTAGGAACTGTGAAAAATCTATTGTACAGGAGGTGAAAGGGGAGAGATTAACTCAGTAAGTTGTCAGCTCATTTTCTTACTGTGCTATCATGAGCTTTAACTAAAAATAAAAAAAAAATCTGTTTGATCTCCTGTATTGGAGATGTATTTCAAGGCCTGTATCTGTCACTGAAATCTACAAAGTGTGCTTCAGCTATAAATCTCTATCCTTGAATGTACACATGCAATTATCTTAGAGAGATCTGGCTTCCATAAAAATGACAATTGTCATTCCTGGTCTTGCTTTCCTTCGTACAAATATAACGTTTATGTTTAAAAAATAACCTTCAATTGATAGGTAACAGAGAAATTTATGCCATTATCATATTAAATGCTGTATCCTTAAACGTCTTTTAGTAGACAGGAAAAAAAATCCTTTTACTTAAACTTTATTTTTTCCAGTGGGCCAGTACTAAAAAGTCATCAGTAAAATTACTTTACAAATTAAATGTTGTGGGATTCCATAGGTTAGAAACAGTTTGGATTTGCATGCATCCTGACTGTGATGTTTCTAATTATGAATATAATACTCGTTTCAGACAATGAGCTGTTTCCTCCAAGCTGCCATGCTGTTGTCCAAAAATTGTATAAATTCTGTCATTGCCAGACTCAGTTTTCCAAAGCACCCCAAGTCCTTATTGACTAATATCTGTGCTCTGTATTTGAGAACTGTTCGTGCCTTCAAATATAAGAGCTTAAACTAAAAATAAACTTAAGAAAAATAAAGTGTAAGTCAATATGGTAGGAATGAATAGTCATTCAAACTCTCATGAGGTTTGCACTCATATAAGTCAGGCCGTCATTCTGTGAGGCAGGGATTGTGCCTAGCAGACTATGTGGCACATTGTAGGTATTAATAGACATTTGTTAAGGAGATAAGAATGTTATAACAGGGGGACTTGGGTGGCTCAGTTGGTTGATTGTCTGACTCTTGATTTCAGCTCAGGTCATGATCTCATGTTCATGAGATTGAGCCCCGGGTCGGCTCCATGCTGAGCGTGGAGCCTGATTCAGATTCTCTCCCTCTCTCTCTGCTGCTCCCCTGCTTATGCTCACTCACTCTACCTCTGTCTCAAAATATATAAATACAGACTTTAAAGAAAAGCATATTATAACAGTAATAATGATAGGTTGCATATACTGAGAGATTCCAAGACACAGAACCCGGTTCTCATTGTTGCACATGTATTATCTTGGCTTTTTTTCTCATTAAAACTATGAGAGGGGGCGCTTGGGTAGCCCAGTTGATTAAGCATCTGCCTCTTGATTTCAGCCTAGGTAATGACCCCAGGGTCATTGGATCGAGCTCCTTGTCAGGCTCTGCACTGGGCATGGAGCCTAAGATTCTCTCTCTCTCTCTCTCTCTCTCTCTCTCTCTCAAAAACAAAACAAAAAGAAAAAAACAAAAAAAAAACCCACCACTCTATGAGACAGATTTTACAAATGAGAAGCTAGGAGCACAGAGAAGTGTAGTAACCAGCCCAGAACATCCAGTGACATAGAGTAGAGCAAACACACAGACACCGTGGCTTAAATCCAAAGCCCATGGTCTCAGTTACTACATTATGCTGAATGCAGTTTTGATGTTTCTATGTGAACTAACTTCCAGCTCAATAGATTTTGTCCCAGTGTTAAAGGTAAAATAATACGTGTTTGAAGTTGTTATTCAGCGTCAAACTCAGTACAATATACTTGCCATCCTTTATCCCACTTTAATCCTTCACTGGCTCCAAGGCTGTTACTATTCTGATGATACTGACAGAAGTAATGAACTGTTGAAGAAGTCCAGAACTAGCCCCAGGTCATATAGCATAAATGCCAAACAGAGGGTCTGATATATATAATAACATATATATAATTTTATTTGTAATATTTTAACATTATTTAGAAGTATAATGTGAATATATCATAATATTATTTATGATAAGTATATATACCACATATATATGATACACTTATCATAAATGATATGATATATTCACATATATATGATATATATACTTATCATAAATAATATTAAAATATTACAAATAAAAGTATATATATTAGAATTTATTTTAAGGAATGAATTGTCTCATTGCTGTTATGGGGTTGGCAAATCCAGAACCTGTGAGGCAGGGAGGCAGGCAGGCTGGAGACTCAGCAGGGGCTGACGCTGCAGTCCTGAGGCATAGACGATGGGATTGGTTGTGATGAACTACCTTTGATGTCCACTGAATATCCTACCTGAAGGCAAGAGAGCCTTCAGACCAAGGTTCTGCTCTTCAGAGCACCTTGCCTTGGTGTTTGTAACCTTCCCCATGAATTACAACCTGGGGTCTGTGGGGCTGATGGGAATGTCCCTCCAGGACCTTATTCCTGCTGTCTAGACCATGGTCTAGGTACCCCAGACTTTGGATTTATTTGCTCTGATGACCTGAACTTGAACAGTTGTCTCCTCCAAGCTTTACCATCTAAGGATGTACCACAGGCAAATTTGCATAGGCTGTGGACAGGGTGTCTGGTTGTGGGCTTGGTGCTCCCAGAGTTCATGTGAAGTCCTCCTGTAGGAGATGCAACTGGGAATGGTAAGAAACTGTGAGCAGACTATAGGCTGAGTACCAGGGGCAGAGAGCCAGGATTGGCCTAACTTCATTCTAGAAGTTTTCATCACAAACTCAGGAGTCCAAGAATTCTAGATTGGATCATGTTCTTCTCAATCCTTATGAATATATATTTGACAAAGTAAGAGGATAGAATGTGTTTTATTTGGTGATCATTTAGTTTTATTTATAATGTTCATTTAAAATATTTAGATGTATGTTCTCCATTTATACTCTTGTCCTGGGCTCCACAAATGTCAAGGATGAGTTTTTCCTTAGGACCCCTTGATGATCCCTCAGGGTTTCCTTAGGAGATAAAGAGGCTGAGCATGTAGGGTTTGGGCTTCCCAATCCCATCTTTAGTCAGAATAGTGCTTTTATTTGTTTCTCATGTTAGATTCTGTTGGAAAAAAAAATTCTGCTGGCTTACAGTAAATGTTTAAAAACACATAAGCAATTATAGTATTAACATGTAAAGTGACTTTGGAAGTCTTCTACTAAAATTGCCTGATTTTACTAACAAGAAAACCAAGAATTACAGGTGGTGAGAAAACTCTCGAGTCCTTGCCTAGTGCTCTTTGCTCTCTTGGTTATGGTTATGTCTCTGCTTTGCCAGGCTTGTTGAAGATGCAGTCTGGGATCAAATATAGCACAGCTCAGTTTTCTTTAAGATACCCAGCACACCTTTTCAGGTATCCCCTATTTTAGTAGCTCAGTTGTCTAGAGTTCTCTCCCCTTGCACCAATATTTATTGAAATATAAACACAACAAGGCTCAACCATTTAGTAAGAATGAACATTTTATGGTACTGTTCCCAAGGGCAATGGCATTTTAAACCCATTTTCTAATTGTAAAATGAAGTATTTCATAGTGAGAAAATAAGGGAGGCATTTTGTGTATACACTGGACTTAAATCAGGAGGAGCTTTAGGGTTTGAGATCTTATATAATATCTGTACCCATTGGGCTTCTTCTGGAGGTAAAGGGTTATTAATAATATAGGCTACCTAGAAGGAGTTAACGTTTCTCACTTCTTTCTCTCTCTTCAGGTTGTAGAGAGAATCTAAGGGCAATAATCCCACCTAGCAGTGATCTCAGATTTACCATCCCTCTACCCATGAAACAGTAGAATATCCTTGGAAGATTTCTGGAGACTAGGGGTGGACCTGTTCTGCAATAGCAGAACCTTCAGCTTCCTGCTCGAGAGACCAAACACTCTTGAGTTCATCCTCCCTGGACTGAGCATACTTGCACAGGTACTACTTTTCTCAGTCCTCCCAGCCCACCTCCCTTTCTGATGCCAGATATTGTTTCTCCTAGTCCTGCTCCCTTCCATAGCTTTCAGCTCCCCTCTCCTCCCACTGCCAACCTCCACAGGTGGCTGAGGTCTACCTTCAGCAAGGCTCTGGGGCACTCATTCCCACAGCGTCCACCCTATCAAGTTTCCATCATCACACATGCAGTAACTCAGTTCACAGTCCCTCAGGATGGTGACTGAGCTATGGTGGTGGGTGCTGCTGGCATGGTCTAAAGCTTCCATCTCTATACCTATAGTTCAGAATCCTCCTGTCCTGAGGCTTAGGGGGACACAGAGCCCTCAGTGGATGACTTTTACAATCCAGGCAGGAAGCCACTCCATATTTGGCTCTAGACAGCACGCAATGTGAGGCCTAGAAGGACAGTGGGCAGAGCAATGTGCCCAGAGAACGTGGACATGAACCCTAGATACTAGTTTGTGAGGTTCGGGACATCATCTTCGAATATGTATGTCAGTGTGAGTAGGTAACCAGGCTCTCATGAGATATGCTAGAAAAATCTGCTGCTGCTGATACTTATAGATTGATTGATTACATACTATTTTCTCTTTATGTTCAGGTTTCAGGGTTTGTTGCTTGAGTATTATAATTTTTTTAAAGGAGGAGCGTGATTAATTGTCCTCAACTTTCAAAACAAACAATTAACAAAACCTGAATACATATCCAAAGCGTAGTAGTAATGAAAGATATTCTTAACAAAACCACGTATATATTTTATATACATACTTTGAAACTCTATGATATTTTGCCTACATGTATTATAAAATATATAATATTAATAATATATGATTTGAAATAATGCATAATTTATTAAATAGAGTATAGGTTTGCTCTCTGAATTTGAAGTAAGGTTAAGAATAAGCTAGGGGACAATAAAGCTACCAAATAATTGGATTTTTCCCCACATTTCAGGTAGAAGAGAATAGAACACTGCTCCCTCCTAGAGAATCACCTGGCTTGTTAGAGAGGTTTTAAATGTTGTGGTAAAGAACCTGGACTCTGCAGCCCTATTGTATGGGTTCATTTCTCAGATCTATTACCTACTGAACAAATTACTTAACCTTTCTGGGCCTTAGTCTCCTCAAGTGTAAAATGGGAATAACAACAGGGGTGCCTGGGTGGCTCAGTCAGTTGAGCATTTGACTCTGTGTTTTGGCTCAGGTCATGATCTCATAGTTTGTGAGTTTGAGCCCCTCTCGGGTTCTGCGATGATAGCGCAGAGTCTGCTTGGGATTCTCTCTTTCTCTGTCTGCCCCTCTCCTGATCACACACTCTAAATAAATAAATAAATAAATAAATAAATAAATAAGCAAAACCTTAAAAAAAGGGGGGGGGAATAACAACAAACCTGTAAAGCTAAATCTCTTACATATTTTTTACTAAATCAGTTTTCCCTTTCTCAAAATGATAGCAGAGTTGGGAACTCAGATCATAAGAAAGTTGTTTGAAGTTTTTGCCAGGGAATGCCATATCTTATTTGTGATGAGTTATGAACAGAGATCTTTGAAAGCCCATGGAAATATTAAATATCGTTAACTGAAGACTTGCAGATTCTAGACTCAGTAGTTGTCTATTTACCCCAGTTGACTTTCAGATTAAGTTCAAAGTTATTGTAAATATTGTTTTCTATTTGAACCGAAAGTCAAGATTGGATTTAGCTGGGACTGTTAACATGTGAAGATTGTATTTATTTGTACCTAAAGCATGATGTTTAAGTTTCACATTATATATTTATATTTATATTTATATTTATATATAAACTTATATTTATATTTTTATATATTTATATTTATATATAAACTTAAACATCATATATATACACACACATACGTAGTAAGTGTTAAAAAGGTTAAAATAGTAAAAGTGGGGTGTGTGTGTGTGTGTGTGTGTGTGTGTGTGTGTGTGTATAAATGGAAGCAAGTAGTAAAATTGAATACTCAGTCTATCTGGGAAAACTGAAAAGTGAAAACTTCTACAGAAGACTGCAGCCTGGGCACCATTATTCACCTGGTGACAGGTACCCGAGCTGTAGATATGGTATCTGAAAGGAAATAAACAGTCTTACACATGCAAACCTTGCAAACAAAATACTAAAAGTGATAGCTCTTGTCACTTCTCTAGCAACTTTAACAAAATTCTTGCATTCCACTGAACTAAGTGGGAAGAACACTGGGAATTCTAGATTCTAACCCTGCTTTTGCCTCTGAGCATCTTTGTGGCTTTAGGCTGGTTACTTCATCTGTTGAAGCCTCAGTATCTTCTATCTCTAATATTATGTGACTCTGAATTCCATACATGTGAGGAGTTTGAAGGAAGATGGAGACAAATCAATTTTAATAGGAAATAGAACGTGTATGACTTTGAAATAAAAGTGCCAAAAGAATTGAAATAAAAATATAAACTCCAGATAAAATTTCTTAGAAATATGTAATTATGTAACATCTTTTTTAGGATGCTATGTACTCTTGCCCAGTAATTTCTAGTTTTATACGTATTTTTCAGCAACACCTGAAAAATTTAGAGAGCTTTGCTAACCACTAACAATTGTCACTTCTCATATCATGTTTCCACTTCTCTCTCTTTTTGAATGTGAATATAAAGTGGAGAGAGAGGGACGTTCCTTTTTATGGGGTGCTGTGGTTTGACAACAAGTCCCAGGATATGTCACAAAAAAAAAGCAAAATTTATGGTTTGGGTTAATCTTTAAACTTGGCATTTATTGTTTGAATCTCTAAAGTTTCTAGAATTTTGATGTTTTTAGAATCTTATTTCTTGATAACTAGACAAGATATTGAAATTTTATGGCTAAAAATGCTTTATGGCCTCCTAATTGAAAAAAATAATCTCCATATTATTGCATGATCACTATATGTCAGACACTGTGCTAAGCACTTCCTTAGTCCTTACAACTGTAGGAAGTGCTGTAAAAACCCATTTTTACAGAGGAGGAAATGAGAATGTAGAAATTTTCATCACATAAATTGTAAATGTGAGAATTGGAAATCAAAACCTTTGTCGCTTTGGCTTTAAACTCTATCAATGTCTTTAACATCATTAACAAGGCTGCGAATGCTTAGTTTCCTAAAGTTTATTTTAATTTAAATATGTGCCATGTTACTGCAGTGCTTTATAGCTGATAGATGTAGTTCTTCTGAGAAGTATATGTATTCTTTCCTTTTATGGTGCTAAATCAGACAAGGAAATATCTCCTGATCAATGACTACATCTTGATAATACAGTCTTCCATTTAACAAATAGTACACAAATGCACTTACTGTGTACCAAGCACCAACATTTTACAGATAGCAACTTAACTAATTTTCATTCTAATAAGATGACTAAATACTATTATTATACCCAGTGTTACAGATGAGGAAAAAAAAACTAAGCCACACAAAAGTCAGGACACTGGCCCAACATCATACAGCCAATAAATGGCCAGAACTGAAACTCAAGCAGTCTGGCTCCAGTCTGGGATTCTAACTAGTTTATTGCACTTGATCATTTAAACAGTTTTCAATACTGTCTTCTCACTACACAGTTTTAAATGTTTAAGCTTAAATTAACTGCTCTGGCTACGGACAGCACTCATAGGACTGAGTAGTGAGCTCACACAGGAATAACCAGAAACAATCCCCAGCACTTGAGAATCTGCTGCATACCAGGTACTGGACAAATACCACAGGGAGCACAAGCTACAGAAAACAAATACAGCTCTACCGGTCTTTTATTACATCTGATTAACACCACAGCCAGTTTGGTGGTGATCTTTTTCAATAGTTCTGCAATGACAAGAATTTGGGGGAGGAAGATGGCAGTGGCATAGAGTTCACCACTGAAATTTGTCTGGGCTTGTTATTAAGAGTTCATTTTCCCCACCATGGCAGCCTTTCCCAAAGGCTTATACTTCAAGTTTGAGTTCTTGGCTCCAATCTATAGATGAGCTTCTGATTTTAGAAAGTTCAGCAAACGTGAAGGCCATTGGCTCACTGTTGGGTGGGGGGTCCTGAAAGGTGGGTAAATTTGGCAATGTACCAACTATATCAATTGCACACCCCCACTTTTTCTTCCCTCTACGTTCCTTATTCCCCACAGGGCGCCTAAGAAAACAATCATGTTATATTAGCTTAGCTTTATGGAAAAACTCAACTAACATATTTAACACACTGGCTACAGATTCATTAAAAACTGCCTTGCAAAGTTGGCCCCGATACTAAGCAATATGAAGAGGAAGAAGCAAATTGTATTGAAAATCAGGAATTTCCAGCTGTTAGAATGAAACACCCCAAAGGCTGCGGAAGATGTAATGCCTCAAGAATGGAAGGAAAGTGCTGACGATTTTGCATTTCTGATGGCATCCACAGTTGGTAGATATGCAGGTGATCCCGATGAGCTAAGGCTTCCTTTGCAGTTGGGGGACAGATGCTGTAACTGTAGTAATAGTGGGTGTGTAAAGAGACCCCAGCAAGAGGGTACGTGACAGGGATGGAGCTTTCCCGAAGACATGAATATCAAAGGCGGATGCTGGTAGAGGACGTAGTCAATCAGCTTAGCTGGTGATGGCAGGCTCCTGCTGTGATAAAAAATATGAGGCAAAATATGAGGAAAATCTGATAAAAAGCATATTTTTAAACTGCTGTGTCTGAGACAGCATGGTTTAGTGCTCGCACTCTCTCCATAGCTCAGTTGCAAACTGAGCTGGCTCTGAGTACCTCTCCCTGCTTGGGAAGCCTGCTCCTCCAAGTCGGGGCTGACATTTTTGGCGCGGTCGTCTGCAGAAGTTTGCGTTGGCACCCTCTGGATTGAAACTGGACTCTGGATAAACAAAGTTCTGCCGTTCCCAGTGCTGCCAGACCCTTAAACTCCATAAACATCAGTATTCATCCCCCCCCCACCCCCACCTCCCATGAAAATGAAAAGAAAATGAAACTGTATTGGAGATTGTTTCCCTTGAATAAACACCAAACATACTCTAAAAACCAAAGCTGCTCTCCTCTCTGATATTAAACCCGGTAATTACACTATGAAACCTAAGCCTATAAATTCAAGCTTGGGAAGGTAAAATTGTGGAGAGGGAGAAAGCCAGTAAAATGTGTCCACTCTGCACATGTATAGACCTTTTTTTTCTTTCAGATGCTCATCAGTATGATATAAACCTTACTCTAGTGCCGTGAAAATCATTACACCCCACTGTTTTGACGATGTACCTTCCTTGTGTACTCAGAATGCTGTACTCAAAAGCGTAAGTGTTCTAGATACAAGGAAATCGATGCCCTTCGATACATTTAGAGTTTGTGTGTCTGGGAATGTGTGTTCTCTCCATATCTGAATTGATGAAATCTTTTAAAATAGATGCTGAAGCTGTGGCATCCTGTCTAACAGGTAGCTAGCTGGCTTAGCAAGAGGCTAAGTGTGTGAAGAGAAGTGATGTTGTTTTAAATCAGGCCCAGTTTTTGGTGGTTTGCTCAGATGGCCACCATCCTCCACAATGAAATAATATCACTCAGGCCTCCTTAGCACTCTGGTTACAGTGACATTCCTCCTCGGGCTATGCAGGATGGCATTCGGGCAACAGTGCTTTAGAACAATTAGCTGGAAACACAGGGAAGAAGATGTTTTTGGTCCTAATGCTTTATCTTTACTCTGCCTCATTCTGAAAGTGGCATTACTTGCTAATGATAAGACCCTTGACTTTCAGTTCAGAATCCATTTAATTTATTTAATGTTTTTTTTTTGTTTTCAATTTTTAGGTTTATTTATTTTGAGAGAGCACAAGCAAGGGAGGGGTAGAGAGAGGGAGAGAGAGAATCTGAAGTAGGCTCCGTGCCCTTTCACACAGAGCCCAATGTGGGGCTCAAACCCACAGAACTGTGAGATCCTGACCTGAGCTGAAATCAAGAGTCTGACACTCAACCGACTGAGCCACCCAGGTGCCCCTTAATTCATTTAATGTTTTCATATAGAGACAGGTTTGGAATAGTTTGGACCATTAAAAGTAAACTTTTTAAGATAAAATTTTTCTTGTGCTCAAAACAGGAAAGACCTCATCCTCTTTAGTGGCATGTTTGATATACCAGAGAGGATAAAGCTAATATAGCAGCAAAATAAATGTACTCTTGGCCCACTTGGCCAGATTTATCCTTTAGAACTAGATTCCTCAATTTTGTATTTGAAGGGAATTTGTCTACTCGTCAGGATATTTCTTTGTACTTTCGTCCTTTCTCCCCAATCTATTCTATTAACAATATCTTTCACTCTCTTTCCAGAAAGATGCGATTAGGTTCTTATCTTGCTTTTTTAATGTGGCTTTCTGCTTCCTTAATTTAGGTCACAGCTGCATTTGTGCCAACCAGGGCCTTGTACTGGACCATCTTGCCACGTCTACAGCTGCACTTGGTGGATTACAAGGTCAATGCCTCCCAGCTCTATGTGGGGCATACCCCTTCTGCTGACCCAAATTGGAAACAATTTAAACTTTGCTTGTGGCCTTTTCTTTCTCTTCCATGTTCTATTTCTATGTGTTCTTAAGCCTTCTTATCCTCAGGCAAAGATAGATGAGAGTCACCACTTTTTATTGTCATGGTGCCACAGGGTGTTTTATTCTGCAGATGATAGTCTTTCACACACCTGTGAACACACAGATAAGCAGGATGGTGCATAAAAACTCTTTTATTAAAGGCTAAGATATGCCAGAGATGCAGCTATGTGGGGCTGTGGGCTCCCATGCCAGGAAGGCTTCCTTCACTCTTTCCTCCAACTTCTTGTGTAGTAAAGCATTACTTTAATGTTTAATTTTGACAATTGTCTGTTAAATCCTCTGCCAAAATGGCATACTACAGGATCTATCCTAAGAGCAAATGTAGAGCAAAATTATAAGCCCAAGCAGATATAAACCACATTTCTGAGTCGAATGGTAAAAATAGGGTCCCAACTTTCAGACAGGAAGCTGTTTATAAATTGATTAACAATTAAAACAAGAGCTTGTCATGCAAGAGTGGAACAATAGTGATGTGAGGTGCAATTTTCAAAAACTATGCCAGCCAAATGACAATTTCACATTCAGGTAATGGCAGGGGGTGAGTTTATCACAGAGAACAGGAATTGGGTAAAACAGGAAGATGAGGCAGAAAATGAATTATTAGAAAGGCCCACAGGCTAGCTAAGGCTTTGGGGTCTCTATGTCACAGTGTAGGCAGTCAGAAAATGAATCCTGAAAAATTAGATGATTATTTGATGGGGTTAATAGGTATGTTGGGTCTCAGACACAACCAAGAACACAGTATAATCAGTTCACTTACATATTTTAATTAGATTGGGCAGAGCAAAATAGGAATGAGCCCTAATTATTGTCATCCACATTCACAATGGATAGATTAGTATAGCAGAATGCTTGCTCATCTGTTAATCTAAAACAGCAGATATATCTGATAAAAAAAAAATGCCTCTATTAGCTGTATGGAATTGTCTGCATCATGAAAACATCTATTCGGGAAATAAAGAAATGAGGAAATAAAGGAACGAACATTCTACGTTCCAATGAGGAGTGGATTTAGATTATCTTAAAGGTTATTGTCACCAAGTACTGATCAGGTGACATATGTTTTCCAACAGAATCCTAAACAAGTAGAACAGACCAAAACAATGAGTCACTAACTAGAGGCAGAATGTACTCACTCTAATGGATGATGCTGGATCATGATGCATCTACATTTAAGAAACTTTGCAGTGTTGAAATGACTGTAGCACGGGTTATAGTTAGATTTTTAAAGTATTTTATATTATTACTCTTTAATTTCTTTATTAAGACTTAGGAGTCACCTTGGAATCATTAATGGACAATTAACAAATTACAGAGGAATATCTTCTAACAACCTGTTTCCAGAACTCTATTTGTACATGTTGGTTTTGTTAAGATAAATTAAAGGGTGAATACAGACTTGTAAACTATGAATTCGTGAAAAAGTAATTGTTAAGAATCAAAGGAAGAATTAGAGAAACATTACAACAAAATCCTTCTTCCCTTGCTTCACAGAGAAAGTAGTGGGGAAGAGGCACAATTTGCTCAGTTACTCTGAATCTTTCTTCAACTCATTCCCCTGACGTTGACCCCTCCCACTCACCTGCTCTTAAAATATATGACCCTAAACTTGGGACACTTTTTTAGATGAAAAGACCTACTCTTATTTCTAGTATTTCAAGCTGTGGGTTTCCCTCTAATACTTTACTGGTCAGTCCAACACCATCTTATGTCTAATTTCCTGACTTTTCTCAGTTTTTTTTTTTTTTTCTGATCTATTTCTGCTCCCTTTTTATGTTTTACTATCGCTTTGTGGTATATGTGTATATACCTCTTCTACACTAAGGGGAACCATGCGAGGGAAGGTAGATTCACAGACTAAGTCTGCCATTTTGAAACAGGTTCTTGTAAGAAAGGTCCCTTGGACAAAGATAATCTCAGTGTTGGGATAAAATGTGGCAAGGAGATTAAAGGACAGTGTTGCACATTTTCTGAGAAGTTCTATATATTTTCTATTTTAACCTTTTTTTCTGTTTTTCTTATATTAAACCATTTTCTGATTTTTACACCTTTCTTTTATTCTTTCTTATCTGCTAATACAAGTTCCTTTCATTCTCCTTCTTTATTTTTGACTTAATAGTGGTTATTTTTTCTCTAAATGATCTTGATCTTTCTTTTTCCATCGATACAATTTTATTAATTCTGGGTACACATGTAACTGGTTTTTGACATGTAAAGATAGCAGTCAAATAATTTTATCATCATTTCAAGTCATCCATATTTTAAGTTAATAAACTAGTTTTATAAGAGATACAATAATATTCCACAGCCTTGGGAAGACACAGTCATGGTACTTAATTATAAGGAGGGATAGAGGATATGTTAGAGAGATTTTTCAAACTTACAAGAGACATATCAAAATTCATACTGTATAATAAAGATTATAATAAATTTAATAAATATGACAAATCACTTTATGCATTCAAGGCTTCTTGTATCTTTTAGTAAAATTTTGTATTTCTGGGGTTTCCATATACACTTATATTTTGATAAGCTTATTTCTAGGTATTTTATATTTTTTGTTCCTATTAAGAATTAGATATTTGTTTCACAATAATTTTCAACTAGTTTTTATTAAAATATATAAAAGTTGCTATTTATATATTTATTTTGTAAATGATCCATTTACTAAAGTAGATCATATTACTTTGAATATGCTTCATTGATTCTTTTGGGCTTTCTAAGTAGGAAATTATAGGTAAGAAATTGTATCACAGGTAACTAATTTCCTCATCTCAATATTTATATCTCTCATTTCTTTTCATTGCTTTTTTCAGAAGCTGGAATTTCCATTGGTGGTAGTTTTCATTCTTGTCTTGGTCATTACTCAATAATATTGCCTTTTGTATTTAACAATTAAGCATGCATTGGCAGGATTGATTGATAATTGATTGAATGATTTTATTCTTCTTCTTTGTCAACATAGCTGAGACTTAAGAATTATAGAGATACAGAAAGTAAAACAAAGACCATTGATAAATCTAATGGAATGCCAATAAAAATACTTGGTGGTATAAGTAATTCTGAAATTTATGCAGGAATGCGAATTCTTAAAAATATCCAAAAAAAACTTCTACAAAAGAAGAATAATGACAAGAAATTTCTCCTGCCTCATAATAAATATATTTACAAAATAGAATAGTAAATATAATTATAAAATTATGATAAAGCGTTCATTCATTCACTCAGTACCTACTGAGTATAGATTTGCTAGATTTAGTAGATAAAAATATAGGACACCAGTTAAATTTGTATTTCAGATAAACAGTGAATAACTTTGTAGTGTAAGTATGTTCAATACAATACTTGGAACACAGTTATACAAAAAAAAAATACCTTGTTTTTTTGAAATTCAAACTTAATTGGAAGTCCTATGTTTTATATAGCACCTCAACTCAATACCTGTATTTATGTAGATGTATTATAGGCAAATAACTTACCTGTCCCAATATTTATATTTCCTATTCCTTTAACTTTTTTTTTTTTACAGAAGCTAGATTTCCAGTGGTGATAGTTTTCATCCTTGCCTTGTACTTTATTCAATGATAATGCCTTTATTATTTAACTATTAAGTGTTTAACCATATATATGTAGTATATTTAACCATATATATGTGGCATATATGTATAAATAAATATGCATATATTTTTTACACGCATATATACATATATGGGGAACAAAACAGAGAAATGGACAAAATTTCGGTCCTCATAGAACTCTTAGAAATAGAAAAAATAGATCAATGATAAATAATTCAAAACAGATCCGAGCGAATTCAAGCACCTAGTACATAATACAGATAGTATTTCAGGTTAGTGGAAAAGCAGACAAATTATTTTTAAAATATCAATGGTATAATTGGGTTTCCATTGGAAAGAGACTTAATACATCCAGACTGCAAACTTATACTACATGCAAAATTTAAATTCTGACAGCTAAAAAAAAAAAATTGAAAAACATCTAAGAAAATATTTTCATTGTTTTAGGATGAGCAAGGTATTTCTAAGCAAGATGCAAAACTGAAAATACACAGAGAAAAATATTGGTAGATTTTACATTAATTACAGCTTCTTTCAACAAGTCTACTAAAGACAAGTAATACATTGATGAGTAGGAAATATTTGTAGCATATGTAAGAATAAAATATTAAATATTAATATTAATTTATGAATAATCCCAACAAATCAAGAAGAAAGGTAAAAAAAAATGAACTTTGGAGAAACTACATAAATTGTAATTTTTTTCTTTTAAAAAAATTTTTTAATGTTTTATTTATTTTTGAGACAGAGAGAGACAGAGCATGAGCAGGGGAGGGGCAGAGAGACAGGGAGACACAGAATCCGAAGCAGGCTCTAGGCTCTGAGCTGTCAGTACATAGCCCGACGTGGGCCTCGAACCCACAAACCGTGAGACCATGACCTGAGCCAAAGTCGGACACTCAACCAACCGAGCCACCCAGGCACCACTAAATAGGAATTTTTAAATCTATTAATAATGAAGAAAATTCAAATCAACAATGACAGGTTGCCAATTTTCACTTTTCAAATGGATAAGAACAAAGATGAAGTATGTGACATTGACAAAAATGTGGGAAAATGTACACTCCGAAAGCTATTTTGGATAATATACAGTGTTGTGGCACATTTATTCTAGAGAATACTTGGCCATTATTTAACAATATTTTGCTACATGTTCTCTTTGGCTCTGAAATTTTACTTTGAGAAATCTCACCTATTGAAATATTTACACATACACACGAATGTAAATTTCAGTGGTCATAATTGTCACGTTGTTTCTATTAAAACATAGAAACAACCTACATATCCCCTGTAGTAGGCTGGACAATGGCCTCCAAAGTGATCCAGTTCTAATGTCTGGAACCTGGGATTGTTACTTTCTGTGACAAAAAGAGGACTATAACCTAGTTATAAATGTAACTCATAACTTATAAAATGAAGTGTCATTTAAGTTAAAGATCTTGCGATGAGGAGATTCTCTCAGATTATCCAGATGGGCCGGCCCTTTTCAATCCCAAGTATCCTTAGAAAAAGGAGACAGGGAAAAATCTGACCCACACAGAGAAGGCCATATGAAGATGGAGCAGAGAGACCTTTGATGCTGCTGGTCTCAGGGGTTGGAGTGATGTGGCCGAGTCGAAGGATGCCAGCGGCCACGAGAAGCTGGAGGAGGCAGGGGAATAGATTCTCCCCTAGTGCCTCTGGAGGGAGGGTAGCCCTGCTGACAATGATTTCAGCCTAGTGATGCTGACCTCAGATTTCTAGTCTCCAGAACTATGAAAGAATGAATTGTTTTAAGTCATCTAGTTTGTGCTAACTTGTTATAGTGGCCACAGGAAAATAATACCCCCACGAAAAGAAAGACAGTTATATAAATCGTTATGTCCAGAGATGGGAATTTAATTGTTGCACCAACGGGTGTGTCTATTATTTACATGGAAACTGTTCTAAGACATAAACTGCTGTTGCATACTATTTATAGCCTAAACTAACCTCATATATGTGAAAAAAGTAAACCCGTATGTGTATACATATAAATATGTAGATAGGTACTAGTGTAGATATTATTTTTAACTACAAGTGGCAGAGATTACCCATAGGAGGAGTGTAAGTTACAGGAGAAAAAGGGGAATTTTCATAGTATTATGTTATTTAGGTATTTTGTAACATGTGTTTATATGTATATTATTTGTATCATTTTTATATATGAAAATGTGATAGATGTTTCCCCCAAACTACATTTTGACAGATTTCCAATATGCAATCTCTTTCAATGCCTATTTAATGTTTGTCTCCTTCACTAGACTTAAAGTTGCTTGAGAGTAGGAACTTCACCTGTCTTGTTCACTTTTGTCTCCAGCACCTAGTGCATTGCTGTCACATGTTATACTCTAAAAATATGCATATATATGTGGAATGAATGACGGGCTGTAACATCTATCAGTAGCAGCCAAAGGTGAGCACAGTCATGAACAGACAGCAAAGGCAGGCAGAGCCGTAAGGAATGACAGCATAGACCTTTGTTTCTTTAGACCTTCCCTCCAAAAATACAACAGCAGCAGCAGCTTAAGCACACACCCAAATGTCCCACCTCTGTTTCCATCAGATAACTAGCCTACTGTCAGAAGCTTGGAATATTCTGAGGGGATCCCAGCTGGCCTGCTCTGCTTGTCATGCTGAGGACAGAACCCTGTCATTCAGAAGCAGTATGGTGAGTTAGTGCTTGCAGACACAGGGCAAATCCAGAATGGCATTTGTAGAAACAAGTATGACTCCTTTCCTGCAGAAGTTTCCAGGGCAGATGCCAATGTCGTTGCCATTCATTCACCCTTGAGGAGAAGGGCTTGCTTGGCTGAAGCACAGTAGGCGATCGAGCCAGTTGATCTCCTTGGGTAGTTAGTGTCGCCTGCTCCACTGTGCCTGGCGTGGACAGGGTCTCTGGTACATGAAGGCTCTGGTGCATAATGAGTTTAAGGAAAAATTAGCCTGAAAAAAAAAAATCACTTCGCTCTCAAATGTCTAGTGATATTTATAGAAGTTGTGGGTTAAGTTTCACTTCAGTGACTTTGTCCTTTACATTGACAAGCTAGATAAGATGATCTCGTCTTAAATAATCTTTTGTGTTTAGGTATTTCTCTGGCAGTTTTGTATTACAATTTAAAAATAGACTACCCTATGCCTATACTCATGTTGGCTATGGTATTTTGAACTTGATTTCTGAGGCTGCTGACAGCTTTTGAAAGATTTAACAACTGGCAGCAAGAAAAACTCCCTTAGAATGTGTTCTATGAAATTTTTTCTCCTGGAAAAAAAAAAAGAGACATCATTTAGCAGGTAATATATTGCAATAAAAATATGGTTATGCAATAATGGTTCATTAATATGACAAATCATAACATAACCTTTTCTATTAAATGTAAAAAGCAATTTATTGAAATGAAGACATCCTTCCTATGGTGCATTTCCATAGTCATTGGTTTGAAAGGTTTCTTTTTTATTATTATTCAAAACAGTCATTTTGATTTGCACAGGAGATAACAGTTGTTCATGACATTTTTATTTCTGCATAAACAGATTTCCATTTTGGCGAAGGTTAATACAGTAGGAATTTGTTTTTACTTTTGGATATACTGTGATACCACTAAAGCACTTTGTTTAGTATGGAACCGCTAATTTATCCTTTATGCCTTTACGATCTTGTCAGTGCCGCATGTCTCCCTTAGTTTTTCTAATCTAAAATAATCCCAGTGAAATCCTTTGATTGTCTGTTTGGACCTGCTCCATTCCTAAAGCAGGAATGTAATGGGCTTTATGGCACTTACTTGGGAGTAATTTATCCAGCAGTGTGACTATAGATACTTGTTTTAATAAGAATATGCTTTATGGTAAGTGGGGACTGCTATTTAATTAGCCAAAGGGAAAGTAGTTCATGATACAATCTGTTCCAATCATCTTGGACATTAAACAAAAAGTCAGGCTAAGTTATTTATGTACATGCACTTTATTTGTAGTTGCTTTGAGCAAACCTCTTCTCTGAAACTTTATAGCATTCTCTAAGTGAGCTGAATTGTGGTGTGGGAGGAATCGGGTAAGAAAAGGACATGAGAGCATCCTATAAAATTCTTGAAAAAGAAACAGAAGGTTTACTTATTGCTATCAAGGTTGTGAGTACAGGCATACCAAATGGAAAACAGAGAACTATGACTTATTCTCTGCCATTTGGTGCATTTGGTAGAAAACTGCCATCCTTAGTGCATAGTTGGAAGAATGTTGTGGGGTGTTAGTAAGGCATTTGTGTGTGTGTGCGTGTGCGTGCGTGTGTGATTCCCTTAGATTTCCACTGCTTCTAACAGGAACGTGTTTCTGAAAATTCACAATTATAGTCCTATATAGTATAAAAAATAAAGGAAATTTAAGACATTCAATGAAGACCCAACCACTTGAATTCTTAGAACGAAGTTTAGCACATGGACATGTTTTAAGAAATCTTCCCTTCCTAATAAAACTATAATAGGGACGCCTGGGTGGCTCAGTCGGTTAAGCGTCCGACTTCGGCTCAGGTCATGATCTCACGGTCTGTGAGTTCGAGCCCCGCGTCAGGCTCTGTGCTGACAGCTCAGAGCCTGGAGCCTGTTTCAGATTCTGTGTCTCCCTCTCTCTCTGCCCCTCCCCTGTTCACACTCTGTCTCAAAAATAAATAAATGTTTAAAAAAAATTAAAAAAAACTATAATAGTGATATAATAGATATAGTGGTATAGCTATCACTTATAGTGATATAAGTGGTATCCATTTCTAATTGGCCAACATGTAACTGACTGTTCAAAGGATTGCCATAACAGTATCTATGGATGGATGAAAAAAACAAACAAAAAAAAGGAAACAAAATATGAGACTGTATTGCTAGGATATTATCTCCTAGGTTATGGTTTGCTCGATAGTTTTATACCTCTTCTCTCTTCCCTGTGTAAACCGTTGTAAGCACAAAGAAGTCACCTATTGTAAGCACAAAGAACACAGGAGTTAGAATCTGATGACCAATATGGCTCTGCTATATTTTACCCCCATGGCCTTGGGGAATGCACTTAAACTAGTAAAGTTTATTTCCCTATGTGCACTCTCAACTTTGCAGCACTGCAGAGAGAATCACATGAGCTGATATTTGTGAGTGTCTTTTGTAAAGTGAAGGTCTAGTGTAAGTTAGAACTTGCTTATAAAACTGCTTGGGCATCAGGTTTGGGTTATAGTCATGTATGCACATCCTGTACAGGGTCTTTTACACTGTCAGGGCTCAGAACTGATCCTGAGTACTCTCTAAATGGTCTTTCGTTTTCTGTACCTGTTTCTACACCACCATTATTTTGTCCATAACATATATGTTGTTCTTTTCAAAATGACTTTAAAAACTACAACTCAAAAAAGGGCTCTAAATCGCAGTTTGTCTCTGTCACCTAAGCAACCAAAGCACTGTCTTCACAATTGGCCTGTCAGTGGCAGTGCAAAGATGTGGCGCCCACGCTAGGGTCTTTAGGGGAACACGGTGGGCAAAGGACTCTGGTGACCATGAAGTAAGTCAATGTTAAGGGCTACCCTACCTGTACCATTGTGTAATTTTCACATCATTTTTATTTTATACCATTAGTTTCTATTTACCATCAGCAGGTTTTCTCCTTCTCTCTCTCCCCCCAGTTCCCCTGGGGAAATCTTTTCAGCTGCCTAAACAAAACCCCCAAAGATGGCTGCATATATTGAGTCATCTCCTAGACAGCTTGGGGAGGTTACAAAAGGTTTTGGAGTCATTACTGGTTCAACAATTGACTGCCACATGGTCCCAGTCATCAGGAAACAGAGGCGGTGCAGTCGCGCCTTGAAAGGAGAACCCGACTGACTCTGTGGATAGTACTCCTAACATAAGGAGACAGAAAAGGAAATACTAAAGACCGAACTTTCCTTCAACTCTGTGGTCTCACACATCCCTCAGTGACTTGGAAAGTTTTCTGACATGAGACAGTGTGCAGAGCGAGCTAGTCACTCCCTTTCCTCCTCCTGAAGACTTGTAAACAGCTGGTACATGCAATCTCCCTGGCTGGAGAGAAGTAAATGCATGACTGATGTTAAACAAATATAGGCTTGTACCAGGAACTCAGAAGTATTACATATACAACATGACAAAGGGCCCAGCGTGGTTCATGGTCATTTCAGGTGTTAAGTGTCAAGCATTGGAGTATCAGAGTCGATAACTTTTTTAAAAAGGCTGTTACTTGTTTCTTCTTTGGAATTCTTTAGGTCCTTTTGCTACAGTTTTCTTGGCATGGCATCATACAATTGTGAAAATTGTTGATCATCATAATGCTAGTGTTCCTCAATTTTTGTTGGTTTTAATTGCAAAATTTGATTCATGTTATTTTTAATCTTATCTTGAGAAATCAATGAGATACCATTTTTCTCTCAAGCCATGGTTGCAACTCAATGGTACCAATGTGAGCTCAAGGGGCGAGGAGGGTGGTAAAAGTGAGTGTGGGCTCAGCTTCTGTTAACTACATTTTTCTCCTAGTAAGTAGTTGGTGTCCAAAGGTCTTGACTATATAATAGGAAGCTTGGATACGTGGTGTAGACTTAAATGTAGATATCTGATTCATCAAGTAACACTTATGAAATGAGTCTGTGTGTCACTGATCTAAGTGGTAAGTGGAGGGAATTAAATGCACTGTCCCTGTCCTCTAGGACAGTTTCAGCCTGGCTGATACTGAGGCTTAATAAGCCATGGTTGTCTTCATCTTGTTTTGTGGTAGCTACTCAACCAATCTGTTGACAAAAATGAGAAATATAAAATGCACTGAAAATCAAGCAAACATAGAACATAATAGGAATGCATTCAATGGGCTAATTTCTCTTTTATCACCAACTCTGTAATGCTGAAATTTGTGGAATCCTTAGGGTTTAGAAAGAATGAGGTAAATGTCTATCTCTATACTAAGATTTATGCTTGTATTTACCATTATGGCATTTTTCCATATTTTGTGCCTTACTTTTGTCTTTCTCACTAGACAAGTTCCTTGCAGAATGTCTTCCTTTCATGTCATTGTATCTTTTCTTTTTTTTATCCACACCAGCTTCTATAACTTCTATAACAGGATAGCTGCTTAATAACTCTTCTACACTGTAGGAGTAATGGATGAATTAGTGAATGAATGAATGACCATATCTTAGTCCAGAATAGAACCTGTGTGCACCAAATCCTTGTTGCTCTTTCCACCTTACTGGGGTTATTTCATACCCCATATTCTCCTCTTTTCTATATGAGTAAACTTCCAGAAAAGAAAATTAGGTTATAATCACATTCAAAATGGAGGTCAGTCTGAAATTGCTGTGTTAAAATGATTATCTTTCATGAGCCTATGTGTCTTGAGAATAATTAATGTCCTACGTCAGTTAGTGCTTCTGTTCTTTCTGTTTGAGGCCCCTTCTTATAGATTTCCTAACATTTTTTAATGGGAAAAAAAAAAGTATAAATTATGGAAATTAAAAATACAAATTAAAAATACAAAATGATTGTTCATAATCATAATCCAATTCTTAAGGTTCTGTGCTAAGAGCTAAGTATATAATCTGCACTCTAATCTATTTGATTTGATAAAGCATTTTAGTATTTCTTATTCTGAAAGAACAACAAAAATATGTTACTTTACCTGTTTGAGAAGCTGTTAGAAACAATATTTAAAAACTCTTGCCCTTCAAAGCACTCTTGCATCAGTTCCTTTCTCTCACATCAGCCATGAGAAGTGGACAGGACAGATAGTATTATCTCCATTTTGCAGAGAAAATGGAGATTCATTAATATATGTTCATTTGGTCCTTAAAAAGGACACTACCTATGCTTGACCCACAGGAGTTGCTAGATCTACAAAACTAACCGTAACTTCCTCTGAAGTAGCTGACAGCCTAGTTGAGGCAACATTGCCCTTAGACTGAGGTAGCCAGGGCCCCCCATACTAGACTCTAAGCTTTAGAGGACCCTAAATCCCTCTTCTGACTGTTCTCTCCATGGGGCCAAGGAGATGTGCTTACCCAGAATTTGAGCCACCCTCCCTTCTAGACCACACACCAGAGACCCAGAATTCCTTGCCCAATGATGAACCCCTACTTTCTGGGCTTGTGCATAGCCTCTTCCCCAGGTTCACCCTCCCGAGGGCACACCACTCATCTCTAGACCCAATAGGATTCCAGCCTCAAGGGCCCACAAGGTGCAGATAAGGATGAAAAGAGAAGAGTGGACAGCTCAAGACAAACAAACATTAGGGAAAGGCCCGAGAAGGGGAAGTAGGGAAATCAGCAATTCCAGCACTACCCATGATTAAGTGGTACGATGGAAGTGAACAGAAAATGCTATGGAAAAACTGAAGGAGGACACCAACCCAGCTAGGGAATGAGAGTGGAAGAGGGATGTTGGCAAGGCTCTTAGAGAAGAAATTGAGCTGTGGAGGCTGGCTTAAAATTATGTTATGAGGGCAGAAGAGGAACGAAGGGCTTTTTAGTAGAGGGAAAGATGTGTAAAGGCACAGAGGAGTGAGATCATGTGGAAATTCATGGACCTGAAAGTTCTTCCATATGGTTGAAGAAACAGAGAAAGAGGGGCAAAAAGTTGTAGAGGAGAGATGGACAGTTATTGTTATTTTCTGCCAGCATTCGTTCCCCTTTTCTTGGGTAATATGAACCTGATTTTATTTAGATTCTCCCCATTGGCTACTGTTGGGCAGGGCTAGGAGGATGACCTCCTTTCTGTTAGACTGAAGGCAAAAAAGAGTGACAAAATGCTGAAAATCACTGAGGTCCTTTTGTTTACAGAGCATTTCCATATGGAACAGTCAAGCAGCTTCTAACTTAGAGGCCTTTTGGAACAGCATGGTTTCTCCCTGCACTAAATCTCTGCAGCGTTCCTTTCCAACCTGCAAACACTGCAGAGCCTTCTAACAAACTTGATTTTTGATTAAGGAAGTCATAGTTGGTGTCATTTGATGGGAATCAAAGAGTCCTAGTTGATATTAGAAGAAAGCAAAGTCTGATTATTAGAGGCCTTGAATTTCATGCTGTGGAGTTTGGACTTTATTTGAAGGCAATGAAGAATTATGAAAAAAAAATATAGTAACATGAGTGAAATGGTTAAATCATTTGCCAAAATGTCTGGCTGCTCCAACTGACCAACTTCATAAGGATCTGGAATTCTCCATAGAGGGTAATACGTTAAACAGGTGGCTCCCACTAAGACAAAAACAAAACAAAACAAAAACATGGTAGATTTTATTATTATTCCTATTCTTAAAATAAATGTAACTTTTCAAACTACTTAATTTTGCTCATAAATGAATAAATATTGAGCTCATAGCACTCTCTGTACTTCTTCTTTTTAGTATTTAGATCATGAAATAATAATTGCTACCTAGATTGTTTATAAATACACAGGAGTAGCATTATATATACGTTTTCTTTGTGATTTTCATACACTTTTGTACATTCTGAGCATAAATATTAAGAATAGATTCTTTAAGGGGTGCCTGGGTGGCACAGTCAGTTAAGTGTCTGACTCTTGATCTCATTTCAGGTCATGATCTCACAGTTCATGAGTTCGAGCCCCTCACTGGGCTCTGTGCTGATGGTGCAGAGCCTGCTTGGGATTCTGTCTTTCTCTCTGCCCCTCCTTCTGCTTATGTGCGTGCGCTCTCTCTCTCTCTCTCTCTCTCTCTCTGTCTCTCAAGTAAATAAAAACTTTTTAAAAAGATGCTTTAAGAATTAGTTAAGTGAGAATAAACTTGTCCATTCTGAAAGCATGCGTTTAGTATGATTTATCTGTCTACCTTAATCAAAAATTATTTTTATACGCTTTAAAGAGGAAAGACAATTTTGGTATGTTTTACTCTTAAAGTAACTTATTCATTCATTTAGCAACTGTATTAAGGTATTTTAATGCAAGGTGCTATACTAGACATATTTTATGATGACTCACTAAAGTAGTTCTTAAACATCCAGTGAGAGACAAAGCAACTGTGCATTCTGCATTGTTTTACAGTTACTCTGACAATTCTAAGATTAGTCTTCTTAAATAAAATCTCTTCAAACTTTGCAAATACAAATGTTCCAGTGATCTGGCAAATCCAGGAGATTGCGTGTGACTGTCAGGGAGTGTTTGTGTGTATCTTTGCAGTTTTTGCAAGTTGGGGGCCTACAAGGTAAGAACGAGACCTTGAGGCCCTTATGACTTTATTAGCTATTGTACTCTGAAGACAACAAGCCTACACATTTTGAAATTTACAGCTTCCTGGAGCTTTTCCACAAACAGTTTTGACGTAGTATAGAATACTTGATCAACTGTCACCCAAGGCGATTTGAAGGAAATGCGAGAAATAGAAGGGTCTATTTGAACCTTGAAAATGCAAGGTCTTCCTTTTTGCCATGATGAAGAAAAATAAACCCTTATAGAGAAGATCTATGGAACACCGAGGTTGAAATCCCAAGCTCTGCATTACTAAAATTTCTGGACATCGTCACAAAACTGCTAAGCAGTATTTGCAGCTCTTTGCAAAGCTTGCCAGAAGACAACTTTAGTGAGAACTGGAATTTTACGATCATAGATATTACACCTGACGCTATATCATGGTTAAAAATGAATTTGGAAAGATACAGGGACTCAATTAGCAAGGCAATGACGAATAAGCAGCATTCCAGAATTCCTCACTCTGTGATACTTTGACATTTATAGCTGTGTGACTTTAAGGAGGATGCCTAATCTAATTCAGTCCCAGTCATCTCATCTTCAGACATAGCTAAGAATACCTACTTCTTAAGATTACTGGGACAATTTCATGAGATAACGTATATAAAGTGCAAAATGAAATTCCTGGCATATACTAGGAGCTGAATAGATGCCGTGTCCTTTCTGTTCTTGTTAGTGCTGTATGTGATTTACTCCCAGGAGAAGGTAAAGCTGTTGTTAAAATGGCATTCATTTTACTGATACTAGAATTAAAAAGTTATCTGCCAATTATTGAGGACCAACTTTGTTCCAGATGAATAATATATTATGTTTATATCGCACAATTACATGAAGGAAGCCTTATTACTTCCATTTTGCATATAAAGAAAATAAGACCCAGAGAGGTTAGATGACTCGATCAGGGACATATAACTAGTAAGGGAAGCTGCATGTGATTCTAGGCCTGATTCTAAAGCCCATACCCTTTCTATCTATGCACACATATCAGTCAGGAGGTGATGATTAAAAGCTGATCAGTCATTTACAGAAATCATTGTAAGAGTGGATATAGCATCAAAAGCACTTCACTATGAGAGACATCTTAGCATTGTCTGGGCATATTTTCTTATGCCTCTGATGTTTATTAATTACAAACTTTTATTTCTTAATTTTCTTAAAATTCCTTGGTTGAAACTTTTCAATATAAATGCTGATATTTACAAATACACCCACTTGAATTTTCTAAGGAGTTAATTTTCCCATGATGTCTCATTTGCTAATGCACACATACTATCCCTGTAAGCACAGAGTATTGCAAGGCTTTCTGGTCAAATAGGAGCAGGTTGGGGGATGGATTGAAGCTAGTATTTATACCTTAATTCCCTGGGTTGGAGTGTTAATGTATGAATATCACTAGGCCTCAGGGTGTAGTCATAAGAGACGTTCCCAGTTAATTTCACTATTTCATAAAGAAAGAGTCAAGAATCTTATCCCAGGTCCCTCCACAGGGATTCGTCTTCCACTTCATACTGTCAACAGCCTTTACAAGAAGGCTTGATAAGTTCTCAATGATTATGATCTATTGTACTTGTATTTTACTGTCAATAATTGTATGTGTGAATAGATACATGGATCCACACCTGCACCAAACGAGAAGGGCTACATGTTTATTCCCCCCACCTCCATGATTTTTCTGAAAAACTATTTTTTCCACATTGGAGTCATTCTGAAGAGCAGGAAGCTATCTTGTTCCCCTGCTGTTCTCTGTTTCTGCCCAGCTTGTGGGAGAGAGTACCATGGTGTCAGTGGGTACCCTACGCAATGTCAGCACAAAGCACATTGGTATGTTGTTGTAACTTGCCATTTTCTCCTCTTAAAAGTTTTTCTAAAAAAAAACAAACTTCATCTTTCTATACTGCATTATAAATACCAATCAAATGTTAATAGAAAAAAACACATAAATTTTTGTTACTTTGTTTTTAAAGGCTTTATAGGAGGTTGAGATTTGGGGTGGGGGGGAAGGGGACAAGGAGGAGTATTGTTTTCACTTAATTTCACGTTGACCAATATTTTTACTGTGAGTAAAATGAAAATATACTTTTTCCTAAGTCTTTACCAAGATATATGTTTATTAATGTTGGGTATTCTAGGGTATATATGCAACTTCTTCCAAGGGCCAGACCAACGAACAGATCATTTTTGCTTGAAGGTACAGGTCTCCCACCATCATCCATTAGCACTTGCTCATGATGACAAATTCAGGTTTAGGTCTCCATGATTTCTCTTCACTTTTCTTCTTCTCTGGGGAGAGAAAGTGAATTTTCTTCTAGATATCTGAGAAATGTATATGGAACCCAATCACTGGGCCTACTGCAGTGGGTGATAATGTCATAAGTCAACTAAAAGAAATGCAGTGAATAGTGAGATTCTTTCTTTCTTCCTGCTTTTTTTTAAATGGTGAGATTCTTAAGTATATTGAAGAGATTGACTGGATATATTAATGCATAAAGTTTAATTAGGAATGCGACAGGGTTTGATTCTTACATCAAAGAAATCAGTGTGATCCCACTCATGGCAACCTTATTCTGTTTCTTATTAGAAACAATCATTATGCCAACCCTAAAATGGAAGTAATGTGAGAATACAGTATTGCCTCAGAATGGAATGGTTACTACTTGAATGCAGAAAATCTCATTCTTTGAAAATTCATGAAAAAAAAATGTTGAACGACAAATTTTTTGAGTTATTCAAGATACTTTTTAGACTAGAATATGTTAGATGATTTTTTTAAATATATGAACATACTGTGCTTAAAAAATTAGAACATTATAGCATAAGCTAGAGTTTCTGTAATCCCAGAGGTAACCACTATTCTGAGTTTGATGTGTATTCTTCTAATCCTTTTATTTTTGCTCCCTAATCCCTCTGATTGTGTGTTGTGCTTTTTTGACTAAAAGTGCAAGTATGATTATGGCAATAGCATTGATTTTCAGGTGTGGCTGTAGAATTAGTCTCATTACTTTAAAGTCATAGCTTGTATAATTCATTTTTATAATTCTGTTTAGTATTTCCCCAGGCCTTCCAATACTTAAAAAGAAACACACAACAGGAGAATAACTCCTGAGGCAGCACTCAGATGGCGGGAATTCTACAATCACTTATTAAATTGGCCTCCTAAATCCTGAGCGGATTTAGTAAGATGGAATTTCAAAGGGTGTTACAATGTATTGAATACCATTTTACTTAAAAGAAAACTGGAGCTCAGAAAATTAGATCTAGTGGGGCTCCTATGGGAAGCTTCCTTTTTCTTCCACCCTCCAACCCCCCCCCCCACCCCTCTCTCAATATCTTACAGAGAAAGACAAGAAGAGCCACACATCAAACTAAAGAAATCATCCAAACCTTTGTTCTTGCTTATTCCACTTTAGCCACTCTACTCTTTTATGATGCTGCTTGGTCTGAGTTATTATTAGGATTTATAAGCAGTCCCATGATAGACTTAGATTTTTTAGGTGTTTATAACTGTCATAAAAATTTAGTGTGGCATGCAAGGTCTCAACCTGGCAGTAAATTTTTCAGTAATACTTCTCCATATTGTAAGAAAGTTGTTTGTCCATCTTCAAGGAGTTGGGGAAAAGGTGGAACAGAACAAGAATTTCATTGTACTAGGAAAATTTTGTCATGGGGAGGAAGAAGCTACTCTGTTTTTCAGAAACAAAGTGTTCCAAGTGCCTTGAAGAACAGTACCCTGTGTCAGAGTAGATTAGAACACAGAGCAGCCTCTGAAGTTACCAGCTTCTTCACTTTGGGCAAATTATTTAACTTCTCCGTCCCTGAAAATTCCTCATGTGCACAATGAGGATAATAATAGTATCCACCTTATAAGGTTTGGAGGAGCGCTGTATTAGTTAATATATGACAAACGTTTAGAATAGTGCCAGACACATAAAAGAACTGTGTGTTTCTATTTAATCTTATCTTAGAGAGCTGGCTAAATCTTCTAAATTCTCATCCAGACATACTCACTGATAATGAAGCAGTGTTTTGAGGTATCTAGAGGTTAACATAAAACATAATTATTATAGTCATTATGTATCATGCATAGTCAGAGAGCAACTGTAAGTAGGATATTCCACGTTTATCTTTTTGCTTAGACACAGTCTAGGGACAAGAAACAGAACTCTGTGAAATGCTGTCATACTTACAGAAAGGGAGATAGATGCAGACAGAGCTGAACCCTTAAGTGGGAGAGAGGGTGTATGCTGGACTGAGGGCAGCATGTCCAGCAAAAGTCATGGTTTTGATCTTGGTTAACTTGAGTCTCAAGCAGATATTAGTCTCAGATCTTATTTCCCAAAAGGTCTTATCATTTAAGATTATGTATGGTTGACTCTAAAGAAAATCTGAAGGTTCTTTTAAACAACTTTTCCCAAAGATAAGAATCAGCTTAGTGGGTAGACGGGGTACTTTCCTAGCAGACCCTTGGTAGTCTGACTTTTGTAAGAAGCTGCTTTTTGAGCTCTGACTGTTGAATAACAATCTCTTTTTTAAAGGTTGCTGTAAATTTTAGCATGACATTTGGGAAGAAACAGGGTCAGAGCATAATCTTTCTATTTTCCACATTCGAATTGTGGCTGTTTCCATTTTTTCTCCTTTAAGCCAGTGAGGGGTGTGTGTGAGTGTGCATGTGTGAATCTAACTATTCATAGATGGCACGTTCACTTTTGTAGTGAAATTACCAAGTGAGAAGAAGGAGAATTGAAACTTTACTAGCTCGTAGCCATGCACTGGGGACATCATACGTGAACCGTTTGATCCTTACAATAATTTTGGGAGATATTCTTATTCCCATTTGAAAGAAGAGAAAGCCAAGGTTCAGATGAGATGAGCTTGCAGAATAGTAAGAAATGGAACCCAGATTTGAGTATAGGTCTGCCTCCAAGGCACATTTTCTGGCTCATCATACAGAACCCACTCGTGAGGTGGACCTACCTTTAGGAGTTCATAAGTTGCTACATCGTGGAAATAGCCACACAGAATAGAATACATAGGTGAAGTTTGTTCCTGGCTCTCCCTTCATCCATCTCCCTGTCGTCATCCTTCCCGATCCTTCACTGTGATATCTGTTTTTTCTCATTCTGTCCTCAACTCACCAAATCCAAATCCAATACTCTTTCAAAAGCTGATTGCCTAAGTCCCAGTTACCAGGATCATGCTTGGTAACTAGAGCTAACCCAATAGACCAGTTTATCCTGAATCTACTCATCTCAACTTGCAGTGATGCATTTCTGGTCCTTCCATCCAGCCTACTCTGCTGCTTCCAGATACCTTCAGGACACCGTAACATTGAGCACACCAGCACAGATTTAAAACTGCTGTGAAGCAGAGGCAGAAAGTAGCTCTCATGTATTTTTCTCATAAACAGTTTTCACATTGGTGTGGTACTACTTCCTCTTGATTCTTTCTGAGCCAATGACATGTTCTTGTTTGAAAATCTTTGAGGTTGAAGACCAGTAGCCTCCGTGTTCAGGTCACATTTTTCCCCTCTTCTCTTCCCCATTTCCCCCCTTTACTGTGTGTACTTTGTGCATATCCCTCAATCCCAGGAGATAACAGATATGTTTGCAGACAGGGTTTGGTGATTTCATTAACCATTGAGTCCTGTCCTTCAGGATCAGTGCCCTGCAGGAGTTGCAGGGAGGCAGAGGTTAAAGCCAGGGCATGTGAAGGCCAAAATCCCTGAGTTCAAAATCTTGCTCTGTTATTTATTAACATTGTGAGAATAGGCGGATCGTTCAGCATCACTGAATCTCAGCTTCCTTATCTGTAAAATGGAAAGAATAATAGAATCTAGTTCGTGGGGTTGTTGTAAAGACTCAACAAGACAGTTTATGCAAAGCACTTCATACATTATGTCAATTATATAGCAATAAAACTGGGAAGAAAATACTTCATATAGGATCTGGCCCATAGTAATTTATCATTATTATATGTGGCAAAATTTTGAAGTTGGTTCAAAGACAGAAGCATCAGGCCTATGGATCAGTGATTTGTAAAGATTAGTGTAGAACATTGAGCATCATATGAATTGCATATGGTGAAATTAACATTAGCTCCAGCTCATTCAACTTTTAATCTAGTTTTATTCCTTAAAGGGAACTTATAAAAATCATGTTGATTCTTGACCCAAATTAATTAGTTATCATTATTTAGTTATATTCACAAATAACTATTGAATACTGACTACTTAGCAGGTATTACTTACCAGATAAATTATGCTCAAAAGATGTAGCTTAGTAGACATTATCAAAAACAGACATTTAAAAGGTAATGCACTTCATTTTATATAAATCTTTCCATTTTTACTTTAAAAATGTAATGCCATAAAAATTGCATTCAGGGAATAAGAGCTTATGATCTGATTATAAGATAGAAATTTTCTTGTTGGATGCAGAGTTAATTTTCAGTCTGTGGTCAGCTTGGTGATTCCAAAGTGATTTTTACCACTTGGGACAATTCTCTTAAATCTGTGTAATGTGAACTATACAGTATTGTTACCTAGATTATAAAATATGGTAACATTCTTTGTAGCTTAATGTGTGCTGCAAGAACCCTTTTTGTACACTCCTGAACCCTTAGCACCTAGACCAGCTCCTGATACACATTGATAATGAAATCTTTTGCTGCTACATACTGGATTTTGTGCCAGATTCTATTAACATAGGTAAGAAATGGCTCCTGCTAAGATCGCACTTACCACACACTGGAAGAGAAAATATGTAAATCAATTGAAATGAAGTGAAAGGTACATGCTTGGTGTAGAATAATGGCAATTCTGCCTGCAGAATTTGGGGATGAAAAATTTAAGTTTTCAAGTCAGTAGGAGTGTTCCAGATCAGCATAAATTGAAGTTGGAGGATGTACAGACAGAGGGACAGTCTAGGAATGATTGGCTTTATGGAAAACCAAAGCACTTGTCAGTATTTTCAAACAGTTTGAAATGATCAGAGCCCATGGTGTGAAAGAATAGTCACAAGGAGTAAGCAAGGAGATGAGGCAGTACTGCCCCGTCATGGGAAGTCTTCGTGCCCTTAAAAGGCAAACTCTTTTATGCTATGAGCAAAGGGGATCCATTAATATAGAGTTATCAAAATGGAGTAACATAGTTTTTGTCTCTTAAAAAGATCAATCTAGCAATAGTATGAGAATTTGCTGGAAGGTAAAAAGACTGGAGGAAATAGGAAATGTCTCATAATTTAAGTAGAAATAATGAAAATATTAATTAAAGCAGGGTAGTAGGGTGGCAACTTGGAGAGATTGTAAGGCTAAAATAAAAGGAATCTACTGACATGAATGAGGCAAGCAAAGAAAGAAAGGTCAAGGTTTCTTACTTGGGTAAAGGGCGGATGGTAAAGCCAGTAATCAAAAATGTAAATTCAGTTTTAAAAAAGTTCGATTTTCATGTGGAGATGTCTAGGAGGTAGTTATTACATATATGGGTTTAGCTCAGAAGAGAAGTTTAGGTGGTAATATATCTGGTGTCTTCAGGGTTTGTAAAATCATCCAGAGAAATTATTTAAAAATAGAAGAGAAAAAGTATGAGACTCTAAAGAGTTTGAGTTCTCTGAGCAATTGTCCTAAAGGAGAGGCCTTCAGTGGACAAACCCTGTCCATATGCCCTGAGCTCTCAAATAGCTTCTCATACTGTCATTCTAAAAAGGTGAAAGGAGACCTTAACATCAAGATCACTTAAAAAAAAAAAAAAATGAATGAATGAAAAAGAAGAAGCAGAAGCAGAAACAAAGGTATGAGCCTGAACTTCAGATTTATCAATTAAGACAGGAATCTCCAGACTTGGAATATGTAGGTATGACCCTCTGTGCAAGATGATCCATTGGAGTAGGAAAAGAAAATACTGTGGCTTCCATGTATGTTTGTTGTCCATATAAATAATAATGAAATTAACCTTTGCTAAGATTTAATAACAGATTAAAATAGTCCTCACCCCATGTTTGAGAGGACCACGTGTCATCTAAGGGTCGTTGGAAGAAGGCTAGCAGTTCTATAAGGTGAAATGGTGAAATAGAGTCACCTTCAATTCATCTATTTTACCCATATTGTGCTATCTTCTGGTTTATGTAGGGCCAGGCATGTGAATTTATAGATTGTGTTATTGGATTTTAACTAAAAAAACCCTGCTAAAATGGACAAGTGGTTCACAAATTTTCCAGCAAAGAAATAACACTGATTGAAGATAGTACCCGTAATGCAAGCACAGATGAATATAGGGAAGGTATAAAGCTGACAAGTCCATTCACAGAATAAACTCTTTCTGTGAGCTAAAAGCAATTAAGATTTATTTGGATCTTCCAACATCCTTCCAAATGAGTAAAAAATATTAAAAAATAAACTCAACATATGGGTTTATCATTCACTATCATGACAATAAACCTCAAATGGAACATATGCACTGAGATATCAGCTAATGATCTTGAAAAATAGTGTTTATTTGACTTTATTCTTATAAATTTATATTCTGTGCATATATTTTCATCTATTGAGAGAGTACGAGGTAACATAATTGATAAATAAAGTATGTATATAGAAGTTTAGTTTGGTATCTTGAATTTTTTAAAGGTGGGAACAAACAAGCAATAAGATCTGGGGAGCAGTGAGTTACAGAGTGGAGGGATATTTGAGCAGAGTTCAGGAAAGTCAAAATGGATGTCCATTGCTTACATCCTCTTTCGTACAGGCTGAGAAAGGGGTTCTCTGTGTTTCTTTGTGTAATGCATTTCTGAAAAGAAACCCACAATCTCCTCATCACACTATTGATTACTGTATTGAAATTAAATCTCTGAGCCATAACAAGGTGCAGAGGCAAGAGGAGGAGAAAGTTTAGCAATGTGATGATTTTATTAAATGTTTGAGAGCCTCAGTGCCAGAAATTACAAGTGCAATCATCAGTCCTAGTTTCACAGACCATTAAGCAAACAACCTGTTTCTGTTTGGACTATTTTATTTGATTCAGGTAACATAAAAGACTTTCATAACAAGAAATCCATGAAGAAAAGTTTACTTATCAATATGCTTCCATTTAATCATGCAAACTTCCATGTGAATAATATAGCTATATATTGCAAGCTGTGGCTCAATACTGGAATATTGGCCATCCTTAAGACTCATGAATTTTTCCATAGCCACTGTTGGTTCTGGGTGATCAAAGAGTACAATCTTCACTAGAAATCTTAGTTAAAGGCTTATAGAAGTAAATCCAACATGGAAAGTGTTGTGTGAACCCCATTTACTGTCAATACTTGAATTGCTTTGATGCATTACAATTCCCAGAATGTTAAGAGCTAAAGGAAAATAACATCAGTACATTCAGTAAAGCCAAAAATTAGACTTTCAATGATGGTTACATACATATACTAATATCTAGGAATTAGATGATTGTTGATAAATGAAATTGACAAAATTTAAAAACAAAAATTTTGAAGATAATAAATTTAGGTTTCTTTTAAGGAAATGAGTATTTTTCATAACTTGGGAGGAAAATAATACAAACTCTACAAATCTGGAGATATAAATGAATAACATTTGTCGGGTAGGTAAAATATTACAAGAATTAGTATTTGGCGTCTAAGATTCTTGGAGCAAAGGCCAGGTAAATCCCAATGTGAAGAAGAATACGGCAGTGATGGAGTGTAGTGATAGGAGAGATTAAGAAGCTGAATAACACTTATAAAAAGCGTAGTGTAAGAATATTAAGCCACCTTCATGGACCCATTCTAATTACCTTCCATCAGTGACACATGCAAGTAATTATAGAAAAAATTTTACAGTCATCACAGGGATTCAGAATTTTATCTAACCATAGTATTTCCCAACTTGTTTCCAAGTTGGCTCAAGAAGTTGGGGTAAACAGTCTCTCTCACAAAGATAAATAGTAAGCCTACAGTTTGTACATTTGTCCTAGGATCCAAATTCTCTGGGTACATCCAACACTGAGCAATGACGATCAAAAGAAATGATCGTTCAGGAAGAATCTTAACCACTGAACCAAAAATGGGGTCCACATTACAAACACTTATTTTCACCAAGGGGAAGAAAAATGGTTTGCTGAATTAGAAACACTTTCGGGAAACTAAGGAGGTGATATGGGAGCAAAATAGAGTAAGAGTATTAAAACTGTAATCTTCTGATTAGAGGAGGACTTCAAAAATAAGAGAAGAGGTGCCAAAGTCTCAGCAAAAACTGCCCATGGAGAGATTCCAGATAGAACATGGCTTTGGCATCTTGTGTTTATCTAAGCAGGAATTCATGTACATCTGGGGGCAGTTTTGTGAGTCTATTGCAAAATTTGTATTATGTACAAATCAATTGTAATCAAATAGCAATCAATCTTATCTTCAATATATATTGACCAATTTTTTAGTGGTAATTGGCTGAGATTTTCGTTGGGCTTAAAAGTGGACTATTTCCCTCATCTTTGTTACTGGTTTGTACCCCTACCAACAGTCCCTACCCCAGTGAAATATATTAAAACGAAACCACCTGCACTTGGCCTCCTTACTTCATGCTGAGTCACTGACTAGTTCTCCTTTTGCTGGCTTTTGATCCCAGGTGTTAAGTCCAAGCCTCTGGTCTCCCTTGGCTACTCATCTTTCTTGAGGCTAAGCTTTTCATCTTCTTGACATTTATGCTTCCTCTTCTTCTGCCTTCTGTTCTCACCAGCATAAGAGATCTTCTGGAATTTTTCCAGTTTTCTTAGATTTTCCTCCCTCTTATACCTTTCTTCCTTCTGCAGCTCATATTTGCATGTCTTGGACACATTTCACTTGGTCTGTCCTTTAGATGATATCGAGAGGTCTCCTCACACTAAGATTTCATAAGCCAGTTCTTCTTGCCCTTCAAATACCAATATCAAACTTTCTTCTAAGACATCACTGAAGCTTCATCTTTGAACATACTCCAGAATTCACGTGTTAAGAACTACAGAGATTGGCAGGCAATTCTCTTAACTAGACACTTAAGAAAGGGCCTCCATTTTGCTGAAAATGAAACGTAGCATGCAATTAGTATTTACAGAGGCAGTTGTGGAGAAGTTAATATCAGGAAGCAGATGGGTAGGGGATGGGGAAAAGGGAATGAAATGTTGCTGTCTTTTGTGGATGACCAAAGGGGAAAAAAGAAAAGAAAAAACTGCCACCATTCTAACAGTCCTTGTATAAATGCACAAAAATAACCAACTAGGATATATCCAATTGCAAGCTTCTCCCACCTCTGGATAGTTTGTCTTTAAATCTGCCACCTCTAGGGGCTCCTGGGTGGCTCAGTCGGTTAAGCGCCCAACTTCGGCTCAGGTCATGATCTCATAGTTCTCATAGCTCGTGAGTTTGAGCCCCGCATCGGGCTCTGTGCTGACAGCTCAGAGCTCAGAGCCTAGAGCCTGCTTCGGATGCTGTGTCTCCCTCTCTCTCTGCCCCTCCCCTGCTCTTGCTCTGTCTCAAAAATAAATAAAACATTAAAAAAAAGTTTTTTTAATCTGCCACCTCTGTTGTGAGTGTGAAATGGTAGTAACAGTGACAAGGGCTACCAGGCATGAATCTTCCCAGAAAGCAAATGGCCAGCATATTCTTGATGCCAACAGCAACAAGGGGGTGACAAAGGCTGCAAAAGAAAAGTTTACTGTGGAATAATAATAACAGCTAATACAAACAGAAGCCAGAGAGGACGTGCCTCTTGTCTGTCCAAGGACTGCTCTTGATGATATGTATAGCCGTTCCTGAACTTGGTGGTAGAGAACACACATCTCTGGGAATCAAAGCAGAATATAATTTTGAATGAAGTCCCATGGATTTCCGCCACATGCCAGGTCCCCTTATTATTGTCAATGGCTGCTTCTTGCAATCTATGAAGACTTTGGGGGGCCAGCTGCATAATAAGGGCCTTTTGAGCTCCAAAAAGTCTAAGGTATTTGGCATGTGTACACCTACATCTTCCTGTAACAATGTATTTTATTGTTTGGTAAAAGAAGTAAATCCATATGAAGCAAAAGTGGCGAAAGCTTTTAGTGATTTTTATGGTTATATGTGAAGATACATTTGGCACATTCCGTTTCTGAAAGGTTTTTTTTTTTCTATAGGTAGTAACGGCTCCCCCTCCACCCCAACTGTCCTTCTCATGTTCGCTCTTCTTGCTCTGATTGGCGATGCCCTTCCTTTTCTAAACTCTTCACTCCTCCCTCTGAAGAATAGGACAGAAACACAGAGTGACCGCTCAGTTCCTTGGGAGAAGGCAACTACAGAAACAACAAAGGGGTGTGCTACCCACTCATTTTCCGTTATCTCTGCATATGGATTGCATATGGATAGCTATTTTCAAAGGTGATCTTGTAAGAAGCCCCACATTGGCAGTTTGCTAGCATCAAGCAACTAATATCTAATCTGGCCAGCCTCAGAAGGATGTTGGATTACGCTGCTGAGAAATCATCAAAAAACTGAGGCTTCTATTTACTCCAAGCCTGTTTCTGTTTCTAGTCAGGGTGAGGTAGACCACACAACAAAACCCAGGACAGCAGTGTTGTTGCACTAAAATCAACAGGCCCCCCAATTTAACTCAAAGCTTCAAATCCAAGTGTGTATTCTAGAAGCAAATGGAAGTACCTGCTGCTTAGAGTTTGCCACAGTGCCTGGTCATAACAGGTATAAATGAAGAAGTTATTAACCCGTGAGTTTTCTGATGCTCGTGAGCTAAAACGCAGGTCCTGGGTGCTATAATTCTAATATGAGTGGTGGTAGTGTGTGTGTGTGTGTGTGTGTGTGTGTGTGTGTGTGTGTGTGAATATTTATTACAAACTTAGTCTTCACTTAGTCTTCACCTAGGAAGTTCTTGGCAGGAATTTAAAATGTAAGGGTTATAAACTAATAAATGTGCTTTGAACGGTGCCAGGTTTACAGTCAAGAGAGGGCAGTACATGGCACTATTAAGGATAACAAGAAGAATTCTCTGATGGGAACTCTAATAAATGTAGTAGCATGCTGTAATAAAGAGCACTAGAAAATGGATGAGGTATAACAAAATTATTCATAAAGAGAAATGGAAAAGGATGTCATGCTGAGTGGTTACATGCAGTTATATAGACACTAACAAGGTTATCACGAGGAGCTGAGTGCTAGTACGTTCACATATGTTTTCTAACCAGCACAAAGAGAGACTGTTTTTATCTTGAAGAACAGGAGAGCCCGGAGTTAGAGGTGTGCTAAATCTTGCTACTGATTTTTAATAATTCAGAGCCAAATAGCAATAATGGTTCATGTAGGTCAGTTTAATGAACAAAGCAACCTCACTTCAGGTTGTTTGATGGAAGGTTCTCTGCCGAGTTGCTAACTGGTATACTTTACAGCTATCTCCAGGGTTCTTTTTGATATGATATTATCCTCCTCACACACTGCGCTTTCTGTACACCAAAATATAATGTGATGCCACGAGCGAGGATGAAAACACTGAAAGAATTTTCAAATGAGCCCATGAGCTCTTGCTCTGAAGCCACAGTAATGCTGGAAAAACAGAGGCAGCTGTCCTGCTCACAAACCGCTCAAATAAAGTTTTCTAGGAACCACAGCAATTCAAAGAGCTGGCTAGGGAGTCTTCCGACGATCCTTGGAACTGAGGAGAGAGGTTTACCCACGATATTTTCATTCTCTGATGCTTAACCGTCACAAAACAGCAACAGACTGATGCAATATTAGGCTGATTGTAACCGATTCATTAAATACAATGGTAAGCAATCATTTTATTGATATGTGGGACATGCGGGGTCCTCTATTCCTGCGAATTTCCATTTGTGCTAAGTGTAAATAGTACAGTTATCTCAGTGTGATTTAAATTTAACCCATAGAAAGGAGTTTTAACCTAGAGATATGAGGCATTTAGATTTCTTTTTAGACCAAAATCAGATCAAGACGTGGCTGGGAATATCAGCAGCAATGTCTCAAGCCAATAAAAATCACTGAAAGTACTTTTCCTACTGAATTTGGCCTTTGAGGATTTTTCTTTGAGATTCCATTTTAATTGAAGCCCTGAGTCAATTCTGTATGAGGGGAAACCAGCAAACCCACTAATACTAGAATCCTGCAGCTTTGGCCACGGAACCTTCTTCACGGACCTGAGCCTCAGAACGAAAGCTTGTCTCAATTTCTATCCTTTTCAGAAACCTAACGTGGTATTTGGTGTGCTAGTTAGCAGTACTGATGTAAAGACTGGGCAATGTGTGTATTTTTCAGTGGATGAGCTTTTAGGATATTTCTCCTTTCTCTGCTCTTCTCCAGCATGGCACAATGTATGCTTAGACATTTTGGAAACACTTGGCTCAGATACTGAAGGGTAGGCTCCCTCCCCTCCCCTCCCCCCCCCACCCTCGAGAACTTCCTATGAAGAGACTCCCTTGACGACTAGCTCCACCTAGACATCACACCTTGCCAGGCAATATTCAGTTACAGTTGACTTCTCTTGCCAGAGATTCCTAATGAGTCAGAAGTATGTTCCATCCCTCTCAAGTACCACTTGCCCTGTATTTAGTTAGTGGGGCTACAGGCCTGGAACAGAGGCAAGGTTCTTACTCTCAGGTTATAAATGCTATCATTGTGTGTACCCTGATTCTCCACGGTAAGCCACCTGCCCGGGGAGGGTTGTGTTTCTCAGAGGCGTTTCTCACTGAAGGTTCGGTGGGGCTCCAGCATTTATGAACGGAAAGATTGAGGGCAGGGGGTTGGGTGTGGGGTTCAAATTGAGAAATGGAGTACTTGTTTCTTAACTCAGGAAAACAAAGTATCCTCTGCTCTCCAGGAAGAGCCCAGCTCACTGGTGGAGCAGGTGATAACTTTCACAACTGAGAGTCAAGAAGGATGAAATCCCCACCCCCCGTATCATTAATTAAAACAATATTGTACAGTTGCAAAACTTACAGTAGGCAAGCAATCACCTCCTTCACCTAGTTTGAGCCTCATGACAGTGTAGGATATGTATTGTCCACCCCATTTGATAGGTGAGAAAACCAAGGTTTATAAACTATGAGATTTGCCACTCAGATCCTAATAGGGAGTGTTGAAGGGAATTGCGGTCCTCTGTAAGTCTATTGATTTCTGCCTCCAAAAACAGCTTTAGGTCATTTGTCAGATATTAATACCTTTACTTAGTTCTTTTCATAGCTACCACAGGGAAACAAGAAGCAGAGATCTTACTGCTGAAGAAAGAGGCAGGTGAACTTGGAGGAGGCCGGATAGATTTATACCCTGACATCACACCATGGGGGGAAACCCTAGGGAGATTTGCAGGGGGGGGGGGGGGCTAGTGCATGGGGACCTCAGGGAAGAAACAGTAAGTGTTCCTAATAGAGACAGGAAGGGAGCTGGGATAAACTCTAAAGACCAACTTCTTCTAGTTCCCAAGTTTGCCTTGGGGAGCAATACATCGGAAAGTGATTAGTGAAGGCCTTAATGCTTTGTATGTGCAAGTGAGTAACATTCATTGAGTGAGTAACATTCATTCATTGAGGGGAGGCAAATGCAAGCAGAACCTTCATTTCCAAGGAATGACTAAAATTCTCCTTCTAAAGGCTTCTGATTCCCTACCTCCCTGGGTCACACTGGCCAGTCCTTAGTGTGGTAACACCCAGGAACAAATTCTCCTGGAAGGAATGTGTTAAAGAAATGAGCATTACAGAAAGAAGGAAAAATGAGAAGTACCAGGAAATGTTTAGAAGATACTGTATCATTGTTACCGGGAGGAAATGTCACACGTAACTTCAGACTAACTGTTTATGTGGTGGAAAATCAATTTTGAAAAATGTAAGCAGTGGCCGCAGTGGGGCCCTAGCTAGGATTTGAAATAAACCTCCCTTAAGTAGGACATAATTATTTTCTTTGGTTTCTAAAATATTGGCTTTCATAAGCAATGACAATATTTATTTAATGCTACTGACCCTAACCTGTTTAGCAAATAGAACCACAGTCCCAGGCATTATCCTGGCACCGGCTCACCAACGTGTGGGTGATGTCTGCTGTAGGGGGAGGTCGTCTCTTGCTGGGACACACTGGAGAGGGGGGTCGCAGTGATAAAAATGCCAGAAGCATGTACCATCTTATTCTCCATGCTGAATCCCCACCAACCTCGCCAGCCACATTTTATCTATGAAACAGATTTATGGTTCTGAAAAGCAGAACACACTCATCAAATGAATTTATTTTAAATACTGAAGCCAAATTGGAATGTTTCATTGCATCTGTGACTTTTTACAATGAATCTGGATATAGTTTTGTACCCACTTCCAGTCTGGAACAAGTTCTATCTTACTAAGTATTTGGTCTACCCACCTTCCTCTGTGAACCACAGTTAAGGCTTCAATTCCCTCACCCAAGTGGGTGTTTCCCAAATTGACCTGAGAAGGACCTGAGAAGTTAGGCTACTTGGTCTGATGTTTTTGATACCCGCTGGCCTGCGGGGAATTGCTATATTCTAAAGAATGTTATGCCCTTTAACCTTTTACTTGGTAAAACCTAAACAGAGTCGCCACTCAATAATACTTTCGGTTAGACATTTTGCTACCTAGGTTAAGCTTTGACAGCACAAAATGTAGAGATTTTATTCAATGCTTTTTGACATTGGCAATTAAGAACCAGTTGGTGTAGCCAGCAAATAAATAATTTAATGTGATTTTAAGCTTAAAAGAAGCTGGGGATTTTTTTTTTACTTTCTTTGTCGTGAAGGATAAAGTAACCAGGAAAACCCCACAAGTCACAAAAATGTGCAGCTCAATGATTTATCACAAGACAAACACCTCTGTGCCCACCATCCAGGCCTAAAAATGTACTGGGTGTTAAAGTGTTCCTTCTATTCATTAATTAATTCGGATATTTTCTGTGTCCCTGATGTGCCAAGCACTGTCCTAGGCATACTTACTGTATAGCTGAAAATACAAATAATGTGCAAATAAAGATGTAACACTTTAGGCAGAGATGTGCTCTGCAGGATAAGGTACACAGAGGGTGAGGGCATAGGAGGGGGACAGCTACTGTATCTGTGGGGTTAACAGGAGGGACATTGTAGTTTTTGGTTGTGTCCCTGGTGCCTAGCCTAAAGTGTGAATTAATAACTGTGTTGAGGGGCGCCTGGGTGGCGCAGTCGGTTAAGCGTCCGACTTCAGCCAGGTCACGATCTCGCGGTCCGTGAGTTCGAGCCCCGCGTCAGGCTCTGGGCTGATGGCTCAGAGCCTGGAGCCTGTTTCCGATTCTGTGTCTCCCTCTCTCTCTGCCCCTCCCCTGTTCATGCTCTGTCTCTCTCTATCCCCAAAATAAATAAAAAACGTTGAAAAAAAAATTAAAAAAAAAATAAATAAATAACTGTGTTGAGTAAATTGGACAGTGATAGAATCCAATATTCGTGACAGAACGAAGCAAGCACAAAACCAAACAGAAAACAGCAAAAGACAATTGCAAGCTAGTTGTTTTTGTGAACCACAAGGCTAGGCAAATGGCATTTGTCAGGGCAGAAGAAACAATTGGTCATTAAACTTCAATGTGTAGCATCAGGGCAGGACATGTGATTCTTTTTTAGGCACTTCCTTCTGAACTGTTGCACTCAGCTGAGATTTTACAAGTTCAAGAGAGCTCTAAATGTAGACACCAGACTATTACACTTGGACCAAACAGTGTTCGCCCATCCGTGGCTGGCCTTCACCTTCCTAAATGTTTCCCAAATTGGTGACTGTGTATTTTGAAATGTCAGTGAAAGACAAAAGGAGTGAGGACAAAGTATTATAAAAGACAAAAAGCTCAAGAAATGAAATACTCTTCAATTTTAATACTGGCATTGCTAAGCAACCCACCAAATGTCACTTTTGGCCTCTGAAGATCAGAGGAACTAACTGGAGAGGGAAAGATGCCTCCTTCAATCCTGAGACCCAAGCCAGTCAGGAATGTTATTTGGCCAAAGCTGCAGAACCCACATATAGAATTGGCTCAGTTTCAATTAAAATGAGATCTAGGGGCGCCTGGGTGGCTCAGTCGGTTAAGCATCCGACTTCGGCTCAGGTCACGATCTCACGGTATGTGAGTTCGAGCCCCGCGTGGGGCTCTGTGCTGACTGCTCAGAGCCTGGAGCCTGTTTCAGATTCTGTGTCTCCCTCTCTCTCTGACCCTCCCCCGTTCATGCTCTGTCTCTCTCTGTCTCAAAAATAAATAAACGTTAAAAAAAAATTAAAAAAAATAAAATAAAATGAGATCTAAATGGAAAATCTCAAGGGCCAATTTCAACAGGAAAATCTTTCCAGGGCTTTATTTTCCCCCCTTCTTCTTCTTCGGATGTAGCCTTTAAGGACTCTGAGGGATGGGGCGGGGGGGGGGGGGAGGGGGGGCAGGGAGGGAGGGAGGGAGAGAGAGAGAGAGAGAGAGAGAGAATAGGGGTAAAGGGAGAGGGAAGGAGAAAAGGAGGAAGGGAAAAAGGGAAGAGAGAGAGAGAGAAAGAAGTCAGGAAAAGGAGGAAGAAGGAGAGACCCTTGATACTGACATTTTGAGGAATATTAGAAATTTGCAAAAAAAAAAATAGAATTAAAATGTCTGTGAGATTCTCACATGCCTTCTTTATTTTGCCAGTTAGAAAATTATCTTTATAATAAGCTACCTCTGTATTTTGATTCTTTTTTATATCCATTGAAAATTGATATTCCTAGCATTGTGCCCTACACATAGTAGTCCTTCAATAAATGTATCCTGATGATATTGATTTTACTAAATCCATTTTCCACTTTCTCTTTAATGACCCCTAATAATCCTCATAATTAAGTTAAATCAATAGTAACACAAGTGTGGAATTCAGCATTAAAAAACTCATGTAGTCGTTCATTCCATCAATCAATAAATATTAATTGCACTTCAGGCAGTGTTCTTAGATGCTGGGGTTTTCACTATAAAAAAAGCACATATGGCCCTTGGTCCAGAGATTATAAAATCTAGCCAGAATGACATTTGAAAACCATCATCATTATCATCACCACCATCATCACTAACACATAACTCAGTGACAGGCATCCTTACAGCATTTTACATATATTAACTCACTTAATCTTCATAGCAACATTTGAAATAGATAATAATATTAGCATCATTTATTTTTCATGGGGAAACAAAGGCTCCAGAAAATGAGGTTCTCTAAAAAGTGAATTTCAGTACAGTGCTGAAGTTGTATGAATCATAATGTGACGGTTAAAATGATGCCTCAAAGCAGCTATTGGCATCGATAGAAAAAGAGGATTAAGATTCCTCTTCCTCCACATATCCTCCCTCTGCTTATAGAAAAAAAAAAAAAAAACACAAATCCAAAAGGCTTTAAATATTTTTAATTTAAATTTTATCTTTTACTTTTCTAACTTTTTAAGAAGAGCATCACTGGTGATAATGGTTACAGTGCTTTATATACTTGATGTTTTGGAAGTTATTTGCTAAGATAGAGAAGGTAATACAGATTATATGATGTGATCCAGAGCCTTCCAAAACGAGGGGAAAGGGCAGTCCAATTGAGATGTAAGCAAAGGCACTCTCCTTGGGAATTTAGAGCCCTGTGCTTCATTTTCTGACCTTACCACATAGACTTCCACACCATCCAGGCGTGCCATTGGATAATAACTGTGTCCAGCAACCCCTGGGACCCAACCAATTTATCATCTACTCTGCTGGAGAGATTTTTGGTTGCTTGCATCCTGTCCTGTGCTGTGGGGTCTAGCAAAGCCAAAGGGTTGCTAATTGCCATGTTAAATTCTCCTGGCCTCAGCTATTCTCTCCCTTGAGTCTCTCAATCTCCCAGTCCAATTGGGAACATCCGGAGGAATTTATCTGCACGCCAGGAGCTCAAAAAGCATTTACTGCTAGTTTGTCTGTATCAGCAGAGGAGAAAGGTAGTTTTAGTCAGGGTGGCTGTGCTCTGCATTTTATGATGCTGTTTCATAATAGGAGGTTGCAATCTTCTGCCTACTATAAGATAAAAGGGAAAGGAATTCACAACAACTCGTGTTTGGGGAAACATTTTCTTGAATTTAAGGTTATCCATCAAGATAACAGTTATTACTAATGCCCTTATCTGATGTTGTCTAAATAAAGTCCATTAACTGACTTTACATTCCGGGTCCAGTTGCGATAACTTTATTATAGCTGTCAATACCCTGTTGAAAATCATAATTCTAGCATTGATTTCTACTTCTTCTTTGCTTAAAGACCCTTTGGCATCTCCACCAAATTTCTGGAGTTTAAAAATTTGTGGCATTGGGTGGAGAATTTAAAAAGTCATCATGTGAACAGGAGTCCCCAGGTGATCTTCCTTATGTGATATTTTAGACAATTTAATTCTGTTCCACAAAATATAGAATCAGTGACTCAGGGTGAATTTTTTTTTCTCTCCACTTTCAAGTTTAAAAATATTTTTAGACAGCATGAAATGCATTTGCATCATTTTCACAAACACTGTATAAACATGGATGTGCCTGCTTCATCATGGCTAACCAGGACACCATCCCTGATGTGACCCATACGTTTTTATGTTGACCTGAAAAACTCTTCCTGCAGTTGACTCAAATGTGAAATTTTATACTGTCTCTTAGTGAGAATATGCTTGACATATATGATGCGGAATGGGCTTTGTTTCTCAAAAATTACAGAGAAGAACAATGTGATTTGCATCACGAACGAAAGGCAAAGATGAACAGCAGAAGTAGGAGATGTGGTATGGTGGGTGGTGTCAGGTGTATATGAATATTGCATTACTGACTTAGGAGGTGGAAGATGTGATGCAGGTACTATAGTACAGACCACAGTGAAGGTCTCTTCCAAAGGAATATGGATTTGAAGGACCTGTCATTGCCCTTGACAAGCACTTTTTCTAGCCTTCCCGCTTTGTATGCTGCATTTTCTTCCCAAACCAAATGATGGGGGCTAATGTCCACAGTCACTGAGCAAGAGAATTTATAGATCTGGATTTATCCCTGGCCCGGCCACACCTTGTTCTCTTTTCTAGTTACATTTTGTTTTTGGTTTTGTTTTTTGGTCTTTTTGCTCCTTCAGTTAGAACTCCAGCCCATGGTCTTTTTAGAGGCTACCTAACATGATAGAAGCGACAGCAGCTTTAGAGTCCGTGAAACCTGAGCCGTGGTCCTGACTCTGCCACAAATAACATGTAGGACCTTGGGCAAATTATTTAATCTTTTGATTAATATTCAGATTCCTTATCTGCAAAGTGGAAATAGGATTGCCTACCTTGCAGAGTGGTTTGTGAGAATTTAATTAACCGTTATAAACATAGTGACCAACACAGGATACGTTACATTGTAGGGACCCAATTATAATAATAATGGAACATAAACAGATAAGTGAAAATATAGGGTATTGTGATCTGGTGTCTTTGCCTTTTTTTCAGTAGATGCAATGTCATTTCTGGGGAAATACTCTTTGTCCAGCAAAAGAAGAATTTGTTTTCAGGTACTTTCTCCCTTTACTAAATGACAAAGAAATTTACATTTATTTCTCAGTTTCTTTGATGCAAACATTGGGTAGGACAGTAAGAGAATTAAATTGTTAGGTGAGTCCAATTGAAAAGCCTAAAAAATAATTGCTTTATAGGCAGTTTCAGAAATGAAGTAATTTGATTTTAATTTTCTTGTTTAAAGGACATTCTGAACACCCATCAGCTCTTTGGATTGTTGGACCACATGTTCAGTTTCTATAATATGAAGGGTTAGGTCAGGGTAAGGTCCAAGGTCCCTTTAGTTCGTGAAGGCAGTATGATTCTGTGATATACAAATAGGGAAATGTGATCCTGTGCTCCCTGAACTCAGGAAAGGACCCTTGGTTCATATACCTAAGTCAGGATCATTTCAGGATCACAGAAATCACCTGTGATATTTTATAACATATGTATTATATATTACATATATTACACAATATGTGTATAAAAACACAATATTTTGCAATTGAACGGTCAACGTTCAATAATAAAACAGGTGGTTATACGATGTACCATACTTCCACAGAAGTTTTAGAGTTTTAGACTTTTTAGTGACTCTGATTTCCTCAGTGTCTTAACCTCTCTATTCTGATCTTTCATCTATAAAAGAAGGGGCTTCAACTGGGTAACGCTGGATTTGTCTTCAATTATGACAGTCATAACAATAATTATAAAAATGAAAAGAATAGCAGCTCCCTGACTTAATCCAGTATTGTGATTATAGGTGAGTCCCTGGAGTTTGCCTGAGTTCAAAGAACTGACAATGTGACCTTGGGCACTTTAATTTCCTCACCTGTAAAATGGGAGCAGGAGTAATATGAACCTCAGAGGGCTGTTGTGAGGGTTAATTGAATAATATGCGTGAGATGTTTGCCACGGCTCAAGAATGAATGTCAGCCGGTGGTAGCAATGGGATAGCGGTGGTGACCAGGAGCTTGCTCCTTAATTTAATTCTTACAGCCGGCAACCTTGTAAGTATTAATATCCATATTTTATAGAAGAAGTAACTGAAGTTCAGGGAGGTTAAGCAATTTTGGAAATGTCATGTGGCTGGGAAGTAACAGCCTGATGTTGAAACCAGGTCTGTTTAATTCTAACCATAGGAAGGCTACTTTCTAGCTTTATAATTCTACAAAAATTCTACTTGGAGTAGAATTACAGAATGGCACTTATGAGTTAGTTGTTCCATCTTTTCACTCTCAAAGCACTTTGTACATTTAACCAGCAAAGCATTCATCATGTCTTTTACTTTGTTTTTTTCACTTGTCTGACCAACAGCAGCCAGTGAGCTTTTTGAGGATAAGAATCATGGTTTCAAAGGCCAAGGGACATGGATCCTGGCACATAGTAGACATATAAGAAATGTCTTTCTTTTTTTTAAAATGTTTATTAAGAGAGAGAACCCACCAGCAAGAGCAGAGGAAGGACAGAGAGAGAGGGAGACACAGAATCCAAAGCAGGCTCCAGGCTCTGAGCTGTCAGCACAGAACCGGATGTGGGGCTTGAACCCATGAACTGTGAGATCATGACCTGAGCCGAAGTCTGATGCTTAACAGACTGAGCCACCCAGGAGGCCCAAGAAGTGTCTTTTTAACAAAATAGATTTTAAGAAAATACAGAGTCTATGGCAAAATAAAGCAGAACAGAACAAAAACAATTTTGGGGGGTTAATTCAGCGTTATGGAATAAAAACAGAAATACAGAGACTAGGGAAGTAATATTTTATCAGGGCAGGAGGATAAATAGACATTGGAGGTAACATACTTTTTAACCTTGAGGCAGGAAATGGGATTCATTTTCAGGAACTTCTTCCTGAAACAATTGTTCCAAACTAAGATTTCACTGATTCTTGCAATGAGTAGAATTAAAATTAATCAAAATGTTTATATCCAGAGAAATTTTAAACTTAAGAGGTTTGACTATTAAATTTGGACCAAACAGAGGCAGTTAAGTTTCAAAGACATTCTAGGAGAAATTCACTACGGTTGGTGTTTCCCATTAAAATTTATACCATCCATCATCCTGATAGATTATCCATATGATTTGTCCATCACATTATGAGAACAAAATGCTATCTTGTCTCCTTGATACAATGTCTTAAAATATATATATATATATATATATATATATATATATATATATATGTATATATATATATGAGAGAAAGAAAGAAACACCACACTGTTCCTTTTCTAGTTTTTTCTTTGAAGTTGTTCATAGCACACAAGGTCTGGCATCAGGAGTAATTAGAGTAAACCATGCAGAAATCCCAAAGGAAACAGGCAGGTAGGATAATGTTTGCTGAATTAAAAACTTAAAAAGAAAGCTCAGTGTTTTAGAGGACAAGAAGGTGAATAATGCTTACCAGGATGATTAAATGACTGAATTGGTTTTACCTGTCTAAATTAGATTCCCATGGCCATATTCTAAGGTGTAATCATAATTATGGGAAAAGTTTGAGAGGGAATTTTTAGTAATTGACAACACTGTACACATGATAGGCAGACAAAGTTTTTTGAAGATCACGACCAACAGTAATTGTGCACTAGAATCCCCCCAAGTGATGGTCTCCATCTCAGGCCCAAGGAAGCTGACAGTCCAATCTGTAGGGATGGGTTCAGGCCCCTGCCCCTAACAGGCTTCTGGAGAGATTGTATGGCTGTATCATCAATGTGAAGACTCCTGACAGATAAAGACCCTTGCAGAGAAAGTCTTCATTTTCCTCAAATGCATTTTAATTTTTTTGGTTAATTTAGTTTGTGTCACATGCATAGTGCTTTTATATTTCCTTTCCTTTTGAAGATATAATGATGCAAAATATCAAAAACCAAAATAGTGTGAAAATAGGGGCTTTGGATTCAGCAGGGAAAAATGTCCCAGACATTACTGGAGACATATTTATACTAAAAAAAATGATTCATTCTTTACCTCGAATTCAAATTTAACTAGGCATCTTAAATTTTATCTGGCTACTCTATACAAAATGGCAGGAGTTATAGCGCGAAGGCAGCTAGTAAGTAATACCATTTGCAGATGACCTCACATGTGAACTGGTGCAGAGACAATTACATTTGTCACCTCAAATAACATAATTAGTCTAAGTCTTACAAATGTTCCTTTGGGAAACAAGGATTCAAAAGTGGCCTTGATAATGTAGTGGCCTCTGTTGTAAACTTTTTCATGACTTTTCTTAATTCACTTTTAATTCAATGCATTGTTGTTGTCGTTTTTGAAGAACAAAATTATTATTCAGTAAAAATAGCCTGAAAGAAACGTAACTGTCTCCCAAACTCAAAGTTGTACTTAAAAAAGGTACCAATACTAAAATGTACATAGCCACCAAGACCTTCAGGAAGTCTATACGAAGTAGGCGATGATGATAAGCATCTCTCCAGCATTTTGATCTGTCCCTGTGTTCTAAACAGGGCAACAGGTGTGGCCGCAAGTGGAACAGATGTTTCCACATGTGGGAGTTGGGGTTTGAGTCTATTTGCTGCCTCTGCCTTTTCTTTTCTATCATTCATGGTGAGGATGTGTGTTTTCATGCTGTCGAGCTCCTTTGCCTTACTTTATGCCTCTATTTGGTAAGGCTGTGGGCTGTGGTGTGCTATTTCTTTCTTGCATATTTTTATATGATTGTTAAGAACTCTTTTTTTTTTTTAATTTTAGTCTTGCTGTTTTGAGACTCCTGAATCAGACTTTCTGGTCACTGTTTTAGGGTATGATTTTATAGCAGATAGAGAGGGAAAGAGAGAGAGAAAGAGAAAAACAGTAGAAACATTATTCTTAAGGGGAGAAAAATGCCTCAGCCAAAGGCAGATGACTGTGCCCTTGTTCTGCCTTGACCTGGGAGTTGAACTGCCCCAGGAAGTCATTAACACATCAGTAGTGACTGTTTTGTCAGGTCTTATTGTTTAATTAGATCACAACTTAGATCCTGATTCTAAAATCCTTTTGGCACATGCCATAATTCTCAGCACTTAGTATCAAATACTTCCTAACAGCTGCCTATGTAAAGTCAAAAGCAGGCAAATTCAATATTTGAACTAATTTAATTTCTTTTTTAAATAACAGACTCTTAGAGTGAAAGTTTCTAGTGATCAATCACTCAAACTTTTTTGAGTTATTGCTCCCTGTGGCTCCCAAAGGTTGCCATGCTCAATTTGGCTACAAGGCTTCCCTCCAATCACATGAAGTGCTCTTCACCATGTCTGGAGAGTGACAAGTCTTCAGTCCTTTCAACAATATATGCTGGTGTGACGATGCTTCCTCTGTGTTCATGGACTATGACAACCTCTCCAGACATAAAGCTGAATCAAAGTTCTAGACCCAGGAAATGAGATTTGTGGCATATTTCAGGTATTTGGCCCAAATAGACATGGGCTTTCTGGGGATGCATCACAGAAATTAATGCCTCCAAGAATTAGAAAGAGGAAACATTTGTAAAATCCTAGAAATCTCAGTCCATAAGAGGTTTTTTCCCCTCTCGCTCAGTTTATGTTTTTAGTGCTAGATATTTTCAGTATCAAATGCCTAAACGTTGGGGCTTATTACTCTATCTCTAAGGAGACCATACCACAGACCAATGGATCTGATTATTGAGATTGTTTTTCCCCTAGAGAAGCTGCCTGCATTGCATTTGGCTTAATTTCATTCTACAGCTACTAGTGATGCTAATATAAACAAGTGTTCCCTTCATTTTTCTTCCTTTCATGTGTGCGCGTGCACGTGTGTGTGTGTGTGTGTGTGTGTGTGTGTGTGTGTGTGTGTTAAAATCCATCAAACAGTTTTGTAGCTAGTATCTTCCTCTATCATCTCCATTTAACCAAGTTTGACATGTTGAGCTCTGTTCACGTTTCCTTTCACACTTGTCTATTTCCTATGTCTGTAGAGTTGTGACTTTGCTTTTCCAAATTTCATTATTTGTTTTAACTATTTTTTCCATAGTGTAAGAAGCACTATTCAAGTTGTCATAAGAGGGTGATATAGGAGCACTTAGAAGAGACACCATCTCAAATTGCTGAGGTGCAAGGAAGGGGTAGGGGAAAGTTTTCTTGGCTGAGAAGTCATTGTGCGTGGAGAACTCAAGAGGAGTGGGCAGAGAGGAAAAAATGAATAAAACCTCAAGCTATGAGTTCATTGTGAAAAGAAGGTAAATGGTGAAGATTGAGCAAAAGGTGATTAGACAAGAGAGAAAAGCAAGAATCAAATTTTAAAGACATTGCCTACTTCAGTAGGGTTAGGTCTTTATCCTAATGGTAAAGAGAAGTAATAAAGCGTTTTAAGAAGGAGAACAGTTGGATTTCTGTTTTTGAAAGATCACTCTGGCAACATGTGCAAAATGGATTAAGGTAGGAGAAAAGTTAAGAGTGATAGGAGGATATTTTAGAAAATGAAGCAGAAAACAGTGCCCCAAATGCAGGTGGCAATAATGCAAAAAGCCAGCCAGGTAGAATCCATAGTGTGGTGACTTGTTAAGTGATGGTGAGAGTAAGTGTAAAGCAGTGAAGGATGGCTCTTGGTGTTTAAGCTTGAGAAAACAAGGGAATTATAGAGATGATTCACTCCTTGAGAAAGAAAATACAACGATGAAAGGTCCAGTCTGGATAGGAAATAGATTCCGTTTGGCACATGTTGAATTTGTGGTGTGTGTTGTGCACTCAGGTACAGATATACAGCCGGCTGATTGAGTCATAATTACAGGATCCATCAGTTTAGAAAGGGTAGTGAAGTCTTAAGAATAAATGAGACCACCCCCAGAGATCTTTTAGAGTGAGATTAGGGAGTCTGTGACATTTGAGATATACATGAAAGAAAATTAAGCATGGAGGATAATGATAAAAAATGGCCATAGAGGGAGGTGTCTGGGTGGCTCAGTTTGTTAAGCACCGACTCTTGGTTTCAGCTTAGGTCATGACCTCACAGTTTGTGAGTTTGAGCCCCGCATCAGTCTCAGGCTGGTGGCATGGAGCCTGCTTGGGATTTTCTCTTTCCCTCTCCTTCTGCCCCTCTCCCACTTGCTCTCTGTCTTTCTCTCAAAATAATAAATAAACTTTAAAAAAAAAGAAGAAGAAGAAGAATAGAGGTAGGAATAAATCAAAAGAGAGCATCGTGTCACCAAAAAGGGGAAGAAAACACATCAAGAAGTGCTTAATACTATCAAATACAGAAGTGGATACTGAAAGGCTCATTGCATTCAGTAGCAGGGCAGACATCAGTGTCTTTGTCAAAAAGTGATTTCATGGGAGTAATTGTTGTAGAGCCAATTGCAATGGGATTTGTTTAGTCAGTTTTGGTAATTCACATTCTTCAAAGAATTTATCCATTTAATCTAAGTTGTTTATTGATACAAAATTTTCATAATTTCTAATTACCAGCATATTCCCTATAGGATTTATACCGATGTCCTTTATTTCATCCTGGATGTTGGTAGTTTGTCTCCTCTCTCTTTATATCTTCATTAGTCTAGTTAGACATGTGTCAATTTTGTTGACTTTTTCAGTGGAACATCATTTGGTTTTATTGGCTCACTCTGTTCTCTTTCTATTTTATCAACTTCTTCTCTTCTTTATTATTTCCTTCCTTCTGCTTATTCTGAGTTTAATTTTCTCTTCCTTCTTTAGTTTCTTAATGTAGGAGGCTAGATCATTTGAGTTCAGAATTTTTATCTTTTCCAATATAAGCAATTGAAGCTATAAAATTTGCTTCAAGCAAGTTTAGCTGCACCCATGTTTTTGATACGTTTTAATGTTTGTTCATTTCAATATATTTTCTAATTTTCCTCATGATTTCTTCTTTCTTCTATGGGTTATTTAATTTTTTTTATGTTTATTCACTTTTGAGAGAGAGAAAAAGAGGGCAAGCAGGGGAGGGGCAGAGAGAGGGGTGGGGAGACACAGAATCCAAAGCAGGCTGTCAGCACAGAGCCCAATGCAGGGCTCAAACCCACAAACCATGAGATCATGACCTAAGCTGAAGTCAGATGCTTAACTGACTGAGCCACCCAGGAACCCATCTTCCATGGGTTATTTACAAGCATCTTGCTTTTTTTTTGCCAAATATTTGAGGAGTTTAGAGATAAATTTCTGTTGTTCGTTTCTAATTTAATTTTTATGGTTAGATAACATACACTATATAATTTCAATTTTATTTTAAGTTTACTTAAATTTGTTTTTGACTTCCTACATGGTCTAGGTAAATGTTTGTGTACACTTGGAGAAACGTATATTCTGCTTGTGTTAGTTGGAGCATTCCATAACTGTCAATTATATCAAGTTGTTTAGTGTAGCTCAACTCTTCTATATTCTTACTGACTTTCTGTCAGTTGCTCTATGAATATTTGCCTTTTCAATTTATTTATATTTTGCTCTATGTACTTTGAAACCCTTTTATCAGGAGCATATGTACTTAGGATTTTTTTGTCTCCTTGATGGATCAATTCCTCTAACATGAAACTCCAGGCACTAGACCTTGTTCCAAAATCTATTTTATGTGGTATTACTTAGAGCCACTCCAGTTGTTTTATGCTTTGAGTTATTATGGTATAACTTTTCCTTCTTTCTGCTTTTAACCTAGCTGTGTTTTTATATTTAAAATGAGTTTCTTGTTAACAACATAGAATTGGGTGTTTCACTATCTAGTCTGACAATTTCTGCCTTTTATCTGGAGGGTTCAGACCATTTACATTTAATATAATTATTGATATGGTCAAGTTTAAATTATCAACTTGCTGTTTTTTGTTTCTACTTATGATGTCTGTTCTTTGTTTCTTCTACACTCTTTTCGTGCCTTTTTGTGAATTATGTATTTTTGAATTCCATTTTACCTCTGGTATTGACTTATTAAGTTTCTTTGGGGTATTTTCGTGATTGCCCTAGGGCTTCCAAAATATAATTTTACTTATCACAATTGCTTTTCCATTTAGGATAGCTAACCATGCCTATTTGCCAAGTCTGAGGAGTTTCCTAGGATATAACTCTTATAGTACTTAAACCAGAAAAGTCCCAGGCACTGAGGAAGAAGATGGATCACCCTACTTTTTATGAATAATAAAAAAATACATGATAATATGTATATTATCTATACATATAGTACATAATACTACTACTACTAATAATAGTATGTTATAAACCCCACAACACATTACTACTTATGTTTTCTTTAAGCAGTCAATTATCTTTTAAAGAATTTTAAAATGTAAGAATGCTTGTTATGTTTATTCACATACTTACAATTCTTCATATTGTTTATTCCTTTGTGAGATCCAAGTTTCCATTTGGTATCATTTTCTTTGATAAAATTTTTTTGTTGAACTTTGTTTAGCATTAGTTACAGTTCATGTCTGAGGGGAACAAATACTCTCCAATTTATTTTAGATTTAAATTTAAATTTTACTAAGACATTATTTTCTTAGGGCAGTTTAAGTCAACAAAATTGAGAGGAAGGTGCAAAGATTTCCTAAAAGTCTCTAGCCCTTATGCATGCATAGCATCCCCCATTATCAACATCCCCAAATAAAGTGGTACGTTGCTTATAATTGACAAACGTGCACTCACACATCATAATCACCCTAAATCCATATTTTACAGTAGAATTTTCTCTTGGTGTAGGTTTGGACAATATCTGGAAACCACTTATATTTTACTGTCTCCATAATTGTTCCTTTTCCAGAATGTCATATAGTTGTAATCACACACTGTATAGTCTTTACAGATTGGCTTCTTTCACTTAATAACATTTAGAGTTAGTTCATGTCTCCTTAAGGCTTGATAGCTCATTTCCTTTTAGCACTAAGGATGTACTATAGTTTATCCATTCACATACTGAAGGATATCTTAGTTGCTTCCAAGTTTTGTCAATTATGAATAAAGCTGCTGTAATCATCCATGTACAGGTTTTTGTGTGAACATAACTTTTCAACTCCTTTGGATAAATACCAAGGAGTCCAACCGCTGTATTGTATGGTAAAAGGGTGTTTAGTTTGGTGAGAAGCTGCCAAACTGTCTTCCAAAGTGGCTGTACCATTTTGTATTCTCAGCAGCAATGAATGAGATTTCTTTTTGCTCCACATCCTAGACAACATTTGGTGTTGTTACTCTTCTAGATTTGGGCCTTTCTTATAGGTATTGGCATTGTTTTAATTTGCATATTTCTAATGACATATCCAGTGGACATCTTTTCATATGCTTATTTTCCATTGGTATATCTTCTTTGGTGAGCTGTCTCTGAAGGTCTTGGCCCATCTTTTAATCATTTGTTTTCTTTGTCGAGTTTTAATTTCTCTCTGTTTTTATTTTCTGCAAGAACTTTTATTTTGCCCCCTCTTTTCAAAGATATTTTCATATGTATAGAATTCTAAGTGGAAACTGGTTTCAGCACTTTAAAGATGCCATTCCATTTTCTCCTGACTTTCATATTTCTCACAATGTCTTTAGTTTCATATCTTTGTACTCTATGTAATGTATCTTTTTCCTCTAAGATTTTATCCCTAGCAGTACTTTCCTCAATATAGTTCTCCTTTGCTTTGCGTGTACATGCATGTATTTATCTTGCTTTGGACTTATGTTGAGATCTTTTAGAATCTAGCTTTATAGCTTCCAGCCATTTGGGGAAAGTTTTGGCCATTATTTCTTCAAATATTTTTCTGCTCCCCCTCTAGGACCTAATGACACATATTTGAAACCACTTTATCATGTTCTGTAGATTACTGACATTCTGTTCTCTCTCTCTTTTTAGTCTTTTTTTCACTTTTTGCTTTATTTTATTGGTATAACTCAGAAGTTACTGAACATACCGTTTCATCTGCAGTGTCCGATTTATTACTAACCTCACCAAGCAAAATTTCCATTTCTGATTTTTATTTTTTATTTTTAGAAGTTTTAATTATTTCTCTCATATTTTTCACTTCTCTTCCTTTGTTACCGTAATTTACATAGTATAATAGTCATTTCAACATCCTTGTCTGCTAGTGCTATCATCTCCGGGTATGTTTCCATTGACTGATTTTCTGGGCTGTGTTTAGTTCCCTTCTCTGTATCCTTGGGCCAGAAATTGACTCCAGGTAAAAATCTAGGGGAATTGTAGGGCTCATCTCTTTCGTGTCCCTTTTCTCGGGGATTACAGTTCTGCACTGCCTGTTGTCCAATATCTGAAAACAGTTACTTCGTATGTTTTGTCAAATCTTCTAATAATTATGATGGCAATTTAAGTGTGGTCCTTGTTTCTCCATCATGGCAAGAAGCAGATGTGCAGCCACTAAAATTTGGGTTGTCACATGGAATTATTATGACAATAATTGAATAATACAAAAAAAACATTCTGTGTGCCAGTCTTGTCACTAAGGGTATAAAAATGGACAAGAAACAGTACCTGCCCTCAAAGAACTCAGGGAGTCAGACATAGATGATAAGCCAGTGTGTTCGATACCATAGTAATAGTATGTTCCAGATATTTAGGAGTTCTCAACTTTACCTTTGGGAACCACTGTATACTTGTAGTATGAAAGTCAAAGCTAAATCCTAAAGGATTAAAAAGGATGATTTTAAATCACATCTAATATAGGGAAAAGATGTTCCATGCAGAAGAGACAGCATGGGCAAAAGCATAAGGAAAAGAAATAGCAGGATGTGGTTAGGAGACTAGAGAAATTTGGCATTCCTAGAGCATAAGAGGAGAGTAGCCAGTGAGAGTCAGAGGCTAGAGAAGAAGGTAGAGATTAGTCACAGAGGGCCTTGTCAGCCACATTATGAGTTGGGCTTTATCCAAGGTTATGCAAAGACACTGGGGTGTTTTAGGAAAAGGACCAGTGTGTAAACAATATATACAGTGGATGAGGGAATAAATTACAAGACCAAGGCCAGGGGTATTTCAGTGGTCCAGGAAGGAGACACTGGCTGAACTGGAGTTGTGATCCCTGGGATGAGGAGAAAAACAAGATTTGGTAAATAATAATGCCTCCCACTTTTTGAGTGTTTACTGCATTCTAGGCCCTGTTCTAAGTATTCTGCATTAACACATTTATAACCCTTATAACAACGCTATAAAGTAGATGCTTTTGATATCCTAATTTAATGATCAGAAACTGAACACCACATAATTAAGTAACCTACGTTTCATAGCCAGTAAGCGGGAAAACGAAGACAATCCCTTACAGCCTGGCTGCGGAATCTATATTTTTAATAATGGTATTGCACTGCTTCGGGATGACTGCTCAGTATTATAATTACTTGCTTACTTGTCCGATTTCTCTTCCTGACTGGAAACTCTTAGAAAGTAAAGACTATTCTTGATCTTTGTAATATCCCCCAGGAGATACTGCAAAATCTGGATAGACAAGCAAGTTACTATCCTGGAGGATCAACAAGTAGAGAAGTAGATTTAAAAAAAAAATTAGAGAGTGCTATGAATAAGTAAAGTAAAGTAAAACAGGCTAAGGAGTTTCTTTGAAAAGTGTGTTGGAGGAGTCCTCTCTGAGGAGGCAACATTGAGCTGAGGTCACCCAGGTGTCTGAAATTGCCTTGCTCTAAGAAGAGAAGAAAAGCCTGTGTTGCAGGAATAGTGAGGGAGGGAGAAGACAGTGTGTGTAATAGCAGAGAGCGATATAAAGACAGATCCATTCCTAGAACCAGTCTTGTGAGAAATTTGCATTTTATTTCAAGTGCAATGAACAGTCTGTGGAGAGTTTTAGTGGGGGTGGGGTGGAGAAGGATGATAAGATCTAATTTACATTTGAAAAGAAACTTTGAAAAATGGAAAGGAAGGAAGTGAAAATTAGACAAGGGAAGCTTAGTATTTGAGGTATGGAGTTGAATAATTCTGTAAAAATACAATCTAAGATATGGCTGTCTTTGGGGATCATTGGAGTTTAGGAACAGAAGAAATTTGAGGTTAGGCTATAATCTGTTTAGGTGTGTAAATCTTTGAGAATGATAACTGTTGATGACGGAGAGATGTGCTATGTCATCCAAAAAAAGGGAAAGAGTATCTTGATAGAAACTTAGTAATGGAGAAAATTGCATAGGCCTATGATGTGGTTGTTAAGAAAGAAAAGAAAGGGACACCTGGGTGGCTCAGTTGGTTAACTGTCTGACTCTTGATTTCAGCTCAGGTCATGATCCCATGGATATGGGATCAAGTCCTGCACTGAGCTCCATGCTAGGTGTGAAACCTGCTTAAGATTCTCTCTCTCTCTCTCTCTCTCTCTCTCTCTCTCTCTCTCTCTCCCTCCCTCCCTCCCTCCCTCCCTCCCTCCCTCTCTCTCCCTCTGACCCTCTCCCTGCTCTCTCATGAAAGAGAAGGAAGGAAGGAAGGAAGGAAGGAAGGAAGGAAGGAAGGAAGGAAGGAAGGAAGGAAGGAGAGGCTGGTGGGTGAGGACCATGGGAAAATAGTTGAGCAAATTAGTGAAGGGCTAGTGAAGGGGAGCATTTTTGCCATGCCAAAATATGCCTCTGGCATAAGGATTATTTTCAGCTAAAGGCAATCAAAATCCAGCAGATTCAGGAAAAACTCCCCCTCAACTATCTAAATTTATATTGGAAAGAGGGCCTGTATCAGGAAGACAGCTATTACCAGAGATAACTTTTTACCTAAGAAACTTATCTGCATAACAAGGCAAGCTTTGTTTTCCAAACATCTCTGCCTTCCTGTGAATGACCTTTCTCTCCATTTGTATCCCCAGACTCCTAACCCCTTAGCTCAGGATGTTATATAAGCCTCAATTACCTGGTTGCCCTTTGCGTCTTATATTTTTATAGGGCTTCCATATGTACAAAATTTGTTTGTTTTTCTCCCATTAATCTGTCTTATATCAATTTAATTATTAGACCAAAGAACCTAGAAGCGAAGAAGGGAAATTTTTTCACCCTACACTTGTAATGAATAGAATGATGGACTCTGATGAGCATCTGGAAAATAAAGTTTGGTTTCAGTCAAAGTCAGGAAATAGAATATTTGTGGAAAATGGCGAGTACCGGAGAGCCGCTAATAGGAGAGCAGGTGTTCCACAGTTCACGATACAAGAGTATCACAGAGAGGGTGGACAAGCGAGATAAGAAATCCTCTCTGCCTTCACCCACTCCAGGTCTGTCCCAGCTTTCAGGTATAACTTCCTGAGTCCATTTGATTTGAAATGAGCCCATCTGGCAGTTTTGGACAAAGTAAATATTCCCACCCCATTTATAAAAATATAGTGGAGGCTCAGTGTAAGTGACCCAAAATGGAGGGGTGGTGGGGAAGACAAAGCATCTTAATTAGCTCAGAGTATACAATGCTAATGTGGTGCAGAGGGTAAGTGGTGGAAAGTGAGAGCCAGAGATAAATACACAAGGAAACAAAGAAAGAATGAAATTAGAGAAGGATGGTAAAACTTACAAAAGAAAGAAAGAAAGAAGGAAATAAAGAAAGAAAAAGAATAAGGGGCCAGGCAGAGAAACCAGAATAGGATGTTGGTTTTTTGATGCATTAAGATATCAAAATACAACTGGACTTCAGTGAAAGAATGGAATATATTTCCTTGTCCATTATTTTGGTAATCTTATCAAAAAGCATATGGGTTTGTGAAAAGATAATAGATAACAGAGCAAAAAGAATTAGGGTAATTTTCTTTTTTTTTTTTTTATATCATCTAACTTCTATACATATGAAAAGTAAATGTTTCCACTAGGGAATAAAACACTCAGCAAACCCTGTTTAGCATCTATGAGCAGGTTTTTCATATGGTTACTAAAGTGAGTTATATTCAATCTTCAGTCTGTATGTTCATTCTGTATGTCCCCAGGCCCTGGCCTTAGGGACTCCACACATCTGCTGGAAGTCACATATACTCTTTGAGAATCAGAATTAAAAATTATAGCTGCTTCTTCTAATAAGACAATAGGGAATCCCAACTATTACAACCCTGTAGGAACACTGTTCCCAATAATGTGTCAATCACATTCCATGGGAAGATATCGGGTGCTATTGTTTTAACAAGTGTGTTGGTTCATTGCTTCACAAATGGTGGGCATACTGCAGGACTTCAGGGGTGGTGGCATATTCCCTTAACCCATGTTGGGCAGTATTAACCCTGAACCCCCAGCCAGACATCCATCACTTGACCCTCCTGGGGCCGTCATTATTCACTAACATGCTCCTTTGCTCTAATCAAGCCACCCTGATTACTATTCTCTGTATATGACTTGCTAATTTTAGTACATACTGCTCTGAATCATAGCATGTCAGAGTTGAAAAGGCTCTTAGAGATTTAGGCCAGCCCTCCTCAATTTACACCTGAGGAAACACATTTCAGTAGTCCTTCAAATCCTAGCTCAGAACTTACTTCCCACAGATCACTTCCCCTGTTAAGTTGGAGCCAGTTCTGGAAACCACTCCTTTTCTTTGTGCTTCTTTTGCTAATACAATTTCTGTTTCTCCAAGAAGGAAGACTTGGATAAGTCAATGTGCTTCTCCTGGCACCTGTTTCCTTTGTTACAATAGGAAAGGCTGGATTTGGTGATCTCTAAAGTCCCTTTTTCCTATATTTTGGTTCTACAAATTTATCTTTGAAGTCTCATATTCTTTATAATTGTTCTTGGTCATATATATGGGCGGCCCTTGCTTTGCATGGTATCTTAACTGAAACCGGTACCTGCCTGTGCCTGTTCCTCAGACACATTCCTTGGTGTCTGAGCTCAAAAGCCACGTAGTACAAAACTGTGCAGAGTCAAGAATCATTGCCAGTTTGCCTGTGTTTCAGCTAATGCTGCACAGTGCAAAGCAAGGATTGCCTGCATTTTTCTACTCTTCAGCAGTTTTGTGCCCATTGGAATTCATTCTCCAGATTTTCTTTGAGGAACTAATCTTCCCTTAGTAGATAAACTATAATTAAAGACATTGAACTTCTCTGGCTAAGGATGATGACATGACCAGAACTAGGCCACTCAGATGTTCTCCCTAGAATTTACAACTCGAGCCAGAGCAACCCAAAGACTGAAAAGGGCTGAAATATAGTCGCCCGATGTCGTTCTGCAGGGATTGTTCACTCGTTTTTATTTACCAGTTCCTATTAGAACTGATCTGGTCCCTATACCTTCCAACGTCTGATTCTTTGGATTCTGAGGATTACCCTCTGTCATTGTTCAACATCCCTCTTTTGCTTTTGCTATGCAGAATTAATTTGCATTGTAAGCAACAGAAACACCTTAACTGATACAGTGTTTCTGGTTTTTCTTGAACCAGAATATTTATTATCTCCTAAAACTCCAGAAACCAATAGTATCCACCCATTGCCCCTTCAGTTTCTGAGCACCTACTTGTTTCTTGCCCTGTTACAATCTCTCGTCTCGTTTAAACCGCACCTTTGAAAATACCTTATTGCAGAATATAAAGACGTTTCTGTAATTTCTTGACCTTCTGGATATTTCCTTGCAGTGTTTGACCGTATGGAAATTGCCTTCTGCTTTTTTCTCTGATGTGCCGTGGTAAGCCAGTTTGGCCCCCACTTGTTGAACAACTGTCCCATTCCTCTTTCAAGCCCTCCTCCTTTTTATGTCCTAAATATTGATGTGTGTAGGCTGTGTCCCTAGCCCTCTCTGTGCTACTCTGGTCTGCTTCTCAGCTGGGATCTCTTTCCTCCCCCAACCCCAGAGCATAGGGTAGTCTGCTGAGTAAAGGCAACAGTTACATAGGGCATATCTCCTCGTAGATTTTACTTGACACTAGGGAGAAGAAAACATTATTTTTATATTAATTCGATATTAAAATAGATTTTTAAGATAAGAATTTTCTTTGTTCAGTGTGTTACTTGAGAGACAGTTGTCCACTTAACATCCAACCATTCTCACTCAGGCACAAGTAGAACAGACTGGAACTCCTCTCTGTCACAGGATGTGATCTGCCCAGGATGATCACATTTACTCTTATGATAGTTTAGCAAAGTGATTAAGAGTATGGGCTTTGAGGGGCTCCTGGGTGGCACAGTCGGTTAAGCGTCCGACTTCAGCCAGGTCATGATCTCGCGGTCCGTGAGTTCGAGCCCCGCGTCAGGCTCTGGGCTGATGGCTCGGAGCCTGGAGCCTGTTTCCAATTCTGTGTCTCCCTCTCTCTCTGCCCCTCCCCCGTTCAGGCTCTGTCTCTCTCTGTCCCAAAAATAAATAAAAAACGTTTAAAAAAAAAATTAAAAAAAAAAAAAAAAGAGTATGGGCTTTGAAATCAGAAGGGTATGGCTTCACATTCCACCACTTTCTTAGATATGTGACCATGACCAAGTTATCTAACTTCTCTTAGCCTAAGTCTTATCTATGAAATGGGACAAGAATGTCTACTTTATAGAAGTGGTGTGAGAATCAAATGAGATAGTGCCTATAAGATGAAATGTGTCCAGTGAAAGCTAATTGCTGCAGAAAATTGCTACTCATATATATAAATAACAGTCAGCTCTGTATCACTAGCCCTAGGCATCAAGTTCTAGTTCATAACTTACAATGATTATTTAGTTGTTTTGCTTAAATTCCATTTATCTAAACTGAGCTTTCCTCTGTCTCTCCCTCTCCCTCTCCCTCTCCCTCTCCCTCTCCCTCTTCCTCTCAGACTTCTCTATTTTTACCAATGGCACCACCACTCTGTCCAGGCATAAACCTCTGACGCATTCATCCAAATTGCCACAATATGTCCTGTCTCTTGACTAGACTAAAACTCAGAATCTTGCCTCTGCATTGTCTCATTTAAATCTCTTTTACTATTTGTTTGTTTGTTTACAATCAATGAACATACTTGACACATCGTTATCACCTGAAGTCCACAGCTTACACAAGAGCTCACCCTTGGTGGTGTACATTCTGTGAGTTTTGATAAATGTGTAGTGACATCCATTCATCATAGTAGCATACAAAATAGTTTCACTGCTCTATCTATCCCTACCTTCCTCCCCACTGACACCTGATGAGCTGTCTTTGGTTCTTTTGCTCATTTTTTATTGGGTTGTTTCCATATTGTTGAATTTTAAGGGTTCTTTGTACAGTTTGCCTAACAATCCCCTATCACCTCTGCCTTTTGCAAATATTTTCTCCCAGTCTGTGAAGAAATAATTTCGCCTCAGTATTTCCAATATTTAACTAAAGGTTTGTCTTCATCTCTTTTCTTCCATTGGTTCAAGTTCCTTCTGCCAGAATTTATAGGATGAGATCAGTCTATCTAGGGACGACTTAGGACCACAGTCTCTGAAGCTTCAAATATCAGCTCTATAACTTACTAGCTGCGTAATTTTTAACAATTAACTTAACCACCAATAATCATGAAAATTTCTCATGGAGTTGCTAAAAAAATTAAATGAGTTAATACTTGTAAAGAAGCTTAGAACACCTCTTGGCACATACAAGCTCTAAATATGTGTTAGCTATCATTATTAGTCATTTTCTCACGTGATGGCTCTTTCAGATATTTGGAAATAATCCTGATATCTCTCTCTGCCTGTTTTTTATTTTTCTCTGTCAAGTTTACCACACCTAGTTTCTCCATTATACATAAACATTTATTTTGGAGTCAGAAAGACTTGGGTTTGAGTACCAGCCTTGCTACTTCCTGCGTGTATAAATTTGGGCACATTACTTAACCCATTAAAGCTTTTTTGTCACAAGTGAAAAGAAAGAGAACTATTGTGCTATGCTGAATAGTAACCCCAAGGATATTCATTCAGGTCCTCGTTCCTGAAAACTGTGAACATTACTTCCTATGGAAAAAGATGCAATTAAATTAAGATGAAGAGATTATTCTAGATTATCTAGGCAGACCCTAACTGTAATCACAAGTGTTCTTGTTAGAGAGAGGTGAAGGAAGAGACTTGACTACAGAAGCAGAGAAAGCAATGACAATGTAGCAAAGGATGAACACATACGACTACAAACCAAAGAATGCTGACATCCACCAAAGGCTGGAAGAGGTAAGGAACTGATCACCCTTTAGAGCCTCTAAAAGGAAAGAGCCCTATGACCGACACCTTGTTTTAACTCCATAGACTCATTTCTGACTTCTGGCCTCCAGAACTGAAAGAGAATCAATTTTTGTGTGTTGAGGGGGAAGATCCAGCTACCAATCCCAGGTGAGGTTTCCCACCGTGTAGGCATTGACAAAGAGAATTACACTGCCAACCACCAGAAGTTGGAGCCCGCAGATATTGGCTGCTGCATCCCCAGTGAGCTCAGAATCACCAAGGAGAACTCAGCTCACGAGGTGTGTGGTTGGAAGAACAGTTAATCACAGGATGGAGAAAAGGCACAGCAAGATAAGGGTCTGCATTGTGTGCCTGTCTCCCATGTCAGCAGGACCTTCCTGATAGCCCACATGGGGTGATGGACCGCACAGACCCCACTTGTCCTGCAGGTGAAAACTCTGTTTCCACCCTCTCAAAAGGCAGAGACACCAGTGCACTGGCCAGGTGCATGTGATACATACTGAACCAGTACGAGGAAGTTCACTGTGTACCCAGAATAAGGAAAGATTTATCCTAATAAGGAAAGAGAATCTGAACTATTGCTTGACTCTAGCCTCCAAATAAGGGAATGTTCCAGATCCAGGGCACTGATTAGGTAATCCCAGGGCCTGGCAATAGGTAGCACTCTGGATATTTCCCTAACACTATTGTTTTAAGCCACTAAACTCACCTTGTTTTTACCGATACAATAGGAAATTAATACAATTATATTAATCAAATACAGTTTTAAGAAGGTCAAATGAGGAATATAAAGTGCTTACCACAGTGCCTTGCACAGTGCCTTACCCAAAAGAAATATACCATGTCTAGAAACTTAAAAAATGACTCAGACCACAGAGAGGCGAATGGATTGAAAAGATTAAATATGCATAGAAAGCAAATTACATGTTTACTGCACATCCTACGTAAGAAATGAATGTGATCGCAGACTAGAGAAGTGGAAATATTTCAAGTATTTTTGGAGGGTAGAGAGAATATGGCCAGGCATGACAGGGACAAGAGGAGAGGTAAAGAAGACTAAAGAATCAAGATGGACTTCCAGCTTGCTGGCCTGAGCAATCTTACCATCTGTTCTTCCCTTTTCCCTCTGGGGACCTAAGGCTCACATTCCCTAAAGGTGAAGTGTTCGGTGGTGGGAATGGAACAAAATAATTGGCCTACTTTTCCACTGGTCTACTATTAACTTGCCCCAGACACCATCACAGCCTGCAAATAACCAGAGCCATGTTTCACATCTGATTTTTTTTTGTTTTAAATCAGCATTTTTTCCATAACATAAATACTTATGGCACTTGCAACTTTGTTCTCTGACTTCCAAATGACCTAAAGTCTGCCACAATGACAGTAATCCCAGGACCTTCCAAAGTACTGCGCTATATAGAACTATTCCCTTGAAGAGAACAGTCAGAAATCAGGGACCTGATTCTGGAAGCAAGGTAAAGCTTTCAGAAACATTTGGCAACAGTATGGCTGTACTGCCTTGCCCCTGGATAATTTAATCAAGTGACAAATGTGTCCAGTGGGTCTCCATTTAGTATGTGGGGTAGCCAGGAAAAAATGAAATGGGAAGAAAAAAGCCATACAGCAATTGTGTTTGCCTGGGTCCACAGTTCATGTGATTGATATCAGATGTAGAATTCTTTCTCTTTAGACACAATCAATTACACTGACAATTTTTTTCTAATCTCAGATCTGTGCATACCTGCGAATTGCAGTGTTTCCAGAAGACTCATTATAATCATCACTGAATATTTATTGAGAACCCACTGGGCACAGAGAACTGTACTAGGCATGTGATCAAGAGAGAGCCTATTTCCAGCCAAGTCCTTTTGTTTCCATCTTGTTCTGGGAGTAATAACATACCTAAGGAAAGTGAAATTCTACACATAATCAAACTTATTATCTGATTTGATCATTATTTTGATTGCTACTTATGATTTATAATAGAGGTCATTATTTTATTACATACTTTCTGTATATAATTAAGTTACTTAAAATAAAGACTTTCATTCAGCTCGAGTTAGTAAGAATAATGTATTTCTGATTTTCTCATCATCAGCTGAAGAGAAACTGAGCCACAAAAAAGGTATTATACTATTGAACAATTTTTTTTTCAAAAATTTAGAATGCATTGTATATATAAATGGGAAGATTGATGGCATTTACTATGAGATAAATTTCATTGTTTCAAAAAATTATCACAAGTCTGTCAAGGAAACTAAGTACCTCACATTCTATGTGGGACTTGAATTCTCTGATCATATTACAAGTTTCAAGTTTTAACAGGTAAAAAAGATCACATTGTTATAGTTGCACATACATTTTGTAAAAGACAAAAGGGCCGAATTGATAAAGGAAAAAAGAAAAATCAGTGCCTTTCAAAACAGAATTTCATGCTTTTCATTGTTAGTGAGTTGGTTTATGTGTCAGGTAAACTTTGATCTTAAAATATCTTTCACGGGCATGATTTCCTCCAGAGACTATTTTCTGTCTTGATATCCTCATAAGCGAAACAAGAATAAATATTTTGTTCCATAAAATATTCCTCCCATGACTATTCGTATCTCTCAAACTTGTCTTTGTGTGAAGGAAGTTGTAGCCAATTTTTTTGGAAATGTTTTTAGCTTTTCAGAAAGCTTCTCTCTGAAATGGAAATCATTTTCTAAACATCCTAAACCTTGAGGAGGAGGGGAGGAATATTCCCGTATCACGTCACCTTGCTTTAATATCCACTGTCCATAGAAAATTTTGTCTTGGTTTCTATCCCTCTATTTCCTTGCTCTCTCCTTTCATTTTTCCCATCTGCTCTCCCTGCACCTTTCCTCTCCTCTGCTACCTTTAGCAGGATGCCTGTGTCAGGGCAGAAAATGAGACAATGTCAGCAGTTCCGCACAGTGCCTTCCAGCTCTGCTGTGGCAGGTGGGGGTGCCTCACCCTTCTGCCTGAGCCATTTAGCACTAAGCCATTTAGTTACATTCTGTGTGCCCCCTCAGACAATGTCTTCCTTATTGTGCCAGAATCTTCTGGGAAACCTAAGCCAGATGAGTTAGTCAAAAGCATATTCTCTGTGATCGCAAAAAGTAATCTGGACTGTGTTTGGGCTATATTTAAACTGAATTTAAAATGATAAGGTCTGCGTGTGTTTCCCTCTCTGATAGAGGTGAGGTAATTTATTTTCCCACTGGCTCCTATTTCTGTTAGCAGGATTTTTAAATTAGTTGTGTCCTAATTAATTCATTCATCAATGTAAATTTGGATGTTTTTGCATTCTTAGCTCTTCCTTAACTTTTTTGCAGTGTTTATAAAGACATCACAACTGCCACTGGCAATCAGGTTTGTTAGGGTACCCCTGATTTATTCACCCCAGGGGTCCCGTTCATCTTCTCATTGCTCAGAACTCTACTGCAAAAGTGGGGACCTAGCACCCATCTAGGACCAAACTTTCTCATTTTGTCAAAGAGTTCGTTTTCCTCTAGTCAGCCCAAAAGAGAGTCAATAAATTGCAGCACTTTTGTGAAGGGTTTATTATCAAGAACAGGGCCACTGCACATGAAAAGCTCATGATTCCTTATTAAAGTTTTTATATACTAACCCTGATGGTGATTTCCACCCATTTTATTGTGGTATTTAAGTGTCGTGTGACTTTCCACACAGCAAGTCCCAAACTTGTGAATCTAGGACTTAGTAATAACCTGAGAATATGAATAAGCAGTGGTAGCCGCAACTTTGCTTCCCCTTCCCCTTCCTCCTGTCCCTTGCCACCCCACCACCCACTCTACCCCTGTGGGGATAATGAACTAGACTTTGTTTCAAAAGTCAGAGTGCCAGGCCTAGAGAATTACCTCTCCTCATGCAAACATACACGGATAAGTTATTACTGGTCTGGATTTATCTCACCCAACTTCAGAGTTCCCCTTCCACCAAAAGATCCCAGAGTGTTTCTCCTCCTCTGATTGGAAGAGAGAGATTATTTCCCTTTGTTGAAGTTAAAGTTCATTCACTAGGGAAATGTGTATTACATTTCTACCATGTTGACTATGTCCAAAAGAAATATTCTATAGACAGTATCTGACTTGTCAGTAGTTCTAATATGTGCTCACACTTCATTTCTAAGTCATATGTTTAGAATTTCCTGTAGAAATATCGTGACAACTGGTGATTTGTTCCCCCACCTTCCCACCCCCCAACACACACACACACAACTACTGTGCTCTGGAACATATTTACTCTGGACTATAATACTGGTGGTATCAGTTCACCTATGTCTAAATACCGTGTATCACACAGAGTCCACGAGAAAACACATGTGTATATCTGGAACGTATTTCCCCTTCCTTTTCATGTTAGAACATGACAGGAAAAAGTAGGTACTTTGGGGGTATGAGTTGACATTTATTAGCTCCTTAAATGCAATCAACTCTTCACCTACTCAAACTGAAGAATTGAGGACAGAAAGTTTATGGGGACTAGGCTCGGTCTACACGTAAACCTGTTGGATTGATGTCATCAAGATTAAAGACAGAGTATAGCTGTTGTAGCCAGAAAAAGCAGACTCTAGATCTTGTCTCCATCACTTATTGATTTTTTCCCTTTGAAATCTCAAATGTTTATAGTTAAAATGAGAATAATAGTAGTATCTATTACAATAGACTTTCTTGGAAATTATTTGAGATGATGCGTGAAAAGTGCTTTGTACAATGCCTAACCCAGAGAATGCTAGTTGTGGTTGCAGAAGATACCTTTTGCTAACTACCCTATTGAGATTTCCCCTTCTCCAGAAATTTCCCCATACCCCCCAACACCAGGACTGGGTCTCAACAGCAATGCCAATAATATTTGACTATGTCAACTTAATCATAGCTAGTTGTAATGGGTAGTGACTCAAGCGAGTAAGATTTGCTTTCCAAAAATTTTGGGTTCAAGAGCCTTAAGAATGGGAGCTGGAAGTGATTTCACTTTAGTGGCAGCAATGAAGAGACAAGGTTCAAATATTTTTGCAGTTCAGGTTCCCAAATACATAGCTTCATGGAACCTATATGATATTGCAGAGAGAAGTCATTCATTAAATATATGTTGAACAAATGGAGGTACTTGTGAAGGACGTAAAGCTTGATTAGCTATGTAAGAATCTAGAGTGTATAGTGAAAAATAAGTACTTTAAAGCAGGCATTTTCATGGGCAGTGGTCAAAACATGTGCGTCTCATGGTGCCGAGCTACAGACTGAACCTAGACTAATAAATAAATCATTTTCTTTCTTTAAGCAATATACTAATCATTAGGAAAGGTAAAATTTTAAAGTTATCCTTTAAAAACACCCCTAAAAGTCATTAATGTAAAAAGAATCTTCATAAAAGCAGATCTTTCTCTGTTCGCCGTAACACAGCTATTCCCTTCAGCCTCCATAACACTAGCTGTTATAAGGGTCCTATCTCACCGTGACTTCTGATGATATAGTCTTTTGTTTGAGAATTTGAGGCAAAGGCTGTTGTGCACAGCTTTTGCAAGCTTTTGAGTTGAGTTGGCTTCTAGAATTTATAGACTTAGCCAGGAGGTACTGGTTACTTGACGAAAGTTCTGACTTTGGATGCTAGTTACTTGAAAAGTCAAAATATTAGAATGATGAGAAGTTGGAAAAACACCTGTAGAAACAACTTTTCTAAAAATTCTTCTTGCCCAAGAAATTAGAAGCCTTGGGAGGGTGTCTGGGTAAAAATACCCAGCAGACTTCTGTCCTCCTAGACTTTCTACATGGAACTATCTGGCAGAAATTTAACATGGCCTTGCTCCTGTTGTTTGAAAAGGGCAGAGATTCTTTTATGGGGAAATGGGAGGAGAAGAGAAATGTATTTTAATTTACTTTTATGATAAATATCATTAAATCAAAATTTAAAGCTATATATTTTTATTTTCAGTTTGATGCTCATAATGCAAGAAGGAGTCATTTAATAAGAGATTGAAATAAGCATTTGCTAACAATGAAGTCATTATTTTAATGAAACCTGATCAACTTTCCTGAATAATTTGGGATTTTTTTAAACAACATATTTCAAGGCAGAAAGAAAAAAAAAAAGGAAAAGACCATACGTTTGGCAGAAATGAAAAATGGTTACTATGGCAGCTTGATTTGGACACGGAAAACCTGTTTCAAGCTATTCATAAACCCAACTCTTGCAAACTATTTATTATGTACAATAAATTATATGAAACATGTAATGAAAAAATGAGAGTGACTTGTTTTAGAACTCGGAGAGTTAATGAAAACTATTTGAGAGGGAAGGACTGGGTAAGATGTGGATCCTGGTGTTCCCTGCTGAACTAGCTTAATGAATTTTTATCCATACCAAGAGGACCCCCCACTCTTCACCGGTTGACACAAATGTCACGTTCATTAAGGGAGAAAAAAAAATGTGGAATGTGCCCTAACCACATAAAGCGCACCATTTTCACAATCCAAACGCAATTCATTTAGCCTCTATTCTTCATGCCTGAGTGGACATTTCTCGTTACATACCCAAGACGAAACTTGGAGATAGTGATGGGGGGAGAGATGTATTGCCAACTCTCATATTCCTTGCTGCTTATTCTCTATGAGGGCTTTAAACAGACAATGTGATATTTTCAAGGGGAGCATGTATGGTTCTGTAAGTCCAGAGGGGCTGGCAATTCTGTGCCAAATATATGTATTTCTGCATATTCATGACACAAAATAAGGACTTGGTTTCTGATGTGAAAGACACAGGATATAATTGTCAAAAACATTTACATTCTTTTTCATTTTTTAAATTAATTTATTTACTTTTAGAGAGAGAGAGGGACAGAGAGAGAGAGAGAGAGAGAGAGAGAGAGAGAGAGAGAGAGAGAATGCCAAGCAGGCTCCCCACTGTCAGCACAGAGCCTGATGCGGAGCTCAAACTCACAAACCATGAGATCATGCCCTGAGACAAAGACGCTTAACTGACTGACCCACCTACGTGCCCCAACATTCTTTTTTTTTTTTAAGTTTATTTATTTATTTTGAGAAAGTGAGCATGAGATGGGGAGGGGCTGAAGGAGATGGACAGAGAGAGAATCCCAAGCAAGCTCCATACTCCACACTGAGCCCAAGGCGGGGCTTGATCTCATGACTGCAAGATCATGTCCTGAGCCCAAATCAAGAGTCCGACACTTAATCGACTGAGCCACCCAGGCACTGCCCTCCCCAAATTTATATTCTTAAAACATGAATCATTAGAAGCAAAATGAATCAAGTGTTCAGTGGTTTCATATGGATAATAAATGCCATAGAAATTTTACAATGGGGCAAATGGATTTGGGTGGGAATGAAGATAGGTGATGTATTGCTATATTTATCTCAAAATCTGAAAGACTGTGCTTTATAGAATGGAAGCAGTTTGGAAAAGAAGTGAGGAATAGGGAGACAGGAAGGTTTTAAAGTAGAGGTCTGGTGGGCAGTACAGTACATGTTAATGAAAGCAGTACTTAGTGTTAAAGTGTTATCTTATAAAAAGGCAGTAAATAGTCCAACCTGTATGCATAAAAGCTATTCAAGAAATGTGAGCGGTAAGAAAATGAAAGTAAAATCCTATGCAGTTCCTGACTTTGTAAAGTAGTCAAAATAAACTCTGTCCTTATAAGCAAGATTAAACAGGGCTATATTATATCCCTGAAGCCAGACCACCGAGTAAATCTGAGCTTCACATTTACAAATTATGTCACTCTTAATGGCTCAGTTTCTTCATATATAAGATGGGTATGGATAATGCCATACCTAAGGAATAGAATTATCACAGGGACTAAAGTTAATGTTTATAAAGCACTTAGACTAATACCTGGTGCAATGTAAGCATTTTATCAGTGGTTATTAAATTTAAAATTTAAATTTTAAAAATTATTTGCCTAATATTTTAATGCTCCAAAATGTCTCTCACCAAGTAAATTTAAGAATTAACTTCCTTATTAGCATCTTTACATTAATTTACTTTTTTAAATAGTTGTATTGAGGTAAAACTGACTCATAACTGACAATAAAGTGCATATATTTAAAGTGTAAAATGTGACCAGTTTTCACACATGCAAACACACACACACACACACACACACACACACACACAAACTCCAAAATAATCTCCACAGTCAAAATCACGAACATATATAACAACCCTCAAAAATGTCTTCCTGTTCCAGTCCCTCACATCCATTTCTCTTTTCTACCCCTCTGTCCTCTGGCAAACACTTAAAAGCTTTCCTCATTGTACATTACTTTGCATTTTCTACAGTTCTATATGAATGGAATCGTACTAGTTCTACTCTTTTGGTTAGGGCAGTGGTCTGGCTTCTTTAATACAGCATAATTGTGTTGATATTAGTCCACATTTTCTTCATGCATTACTAGCTTATTCATTTTTACTGCCAAGTAATATTCTTCAGCAATACAACTTGTATGGATATACCACAATTTGGATATTCATTCACCTCTTGATAGACATTTGGTTTGTTTCCAGTTTTTGTCTGGAAATAAATATATATAAACCTGCTATGAACATTTATATGTGTTTTATATGGATGGCCACATGTGCTTTCTCTTGTCTTGGGTAAATACATACAGATAGAATGGCTGGGTCATTTATAACTTTGTTGAACTTTTTAAGAAACCACCAAACTATTCTCCAATGAACAGTAGGTTTTACATTCCTACCAGCAGTGTCCTGTTTTCTCACATGCTCATCAACACTGGGTAGATCAATGTTTTAATTTTAGACACTCTAAAAGGTGTTTAGAATTATATTATCTTAATTGTAAGTTTATTTACCCCAGTGATTAATAATGTTGAACATAGTTTCATGTTCTTTTTTACAAACATATAATTTCTTTGGTGAAATATCTAAATCTGTTGGTGTATTGTTTTTTTCCTTATTATTGAGTTTCATTTTCTCAGTCTGTGTCTAATTTTTTATCTCTTTCAAGTAAGATAAGTTTTTAATTTTGATTAAATTTGATTTATCATTTTTTTGTGGATTGTTAATTTAATATATCTAAGAAATTTTTACATAACCCAGGAGCAGAAAGATTTTCTCCTTTTGTTTTTAGAACTACTAAATTTCTAAATCTATGGCCCATTTTCAGTTAGGCTCATAATATGAGGTATAGGTTGAAGTTTATTTTTTGACATATAGATGCCAATTATTTCAGTTCTATTTGTTGAAAAGACTATCTTCTCACCACTGAATTACCTTGTACCTTTGTCAAAAATCATTTGACCATATATGTGTGGGTCTATTTCTGAATTCTATTCTGTTTCATTGATATGTTTATCTATATCTTGATTTTTATATCTTTATAAAAAATTCTTGATAACACACAAATCCTCCAATTTTATTCATCTTCAAAATTGTTCTACTTTTTCTAGCTTAATTGAACTTCTACATGAATTTTAGAATCAACCTGTTAATTTCAACATTAAAAAATAATTGTACAATTCTGATTAGGGTTGTATTGTATCTCTAGGTCAAGTTAATGATATATCTTAATGAACATAATGAATATCTTAATACTGAGTATTCTGATCTATGAATTCCTATTTCTCCATTTATTTTGTAGTCTTCTATGGCAGTATTTTCAATTTGTAGGTTATATATAATATATATACTATATATAAATATTTCATATTTTTATGCTCTTATAAATGAAACTGATTTTTTAATTTCAATTTCTGTTGTTTGTGTGTTAGAATGTAAAAATACACTGATTTTGTATATTGATTGTCTGTCCTGCAACTTTGCTAACTTAACTCATGCTTCCATAAAATTTTATGATAGACACTTGTGATTATATGTAAATAAAGACAGTTTTACTGTTTTCTATTCAATCTAGATACTTCTTTCTTCTTGTCTTATTTTGCCATCTAGAGCTTCCAGTACAATTTTGAATAGAAGTAAGGGTAGTATAAATTCTGTCCTTCTTCCTCATCTTATGGGGAAAGCATTCAATCTTCCACCATTATCAATGATTATAATGATGTAGGTTTTTTAATAGATGCCATTTAACAATTTAAGTAAGTTCCCATATATTCCTAGTTTGCAGATATATTTAAAGTTTATTTTTATGTATTTTGAGAGAGAGAAATAGAGAGCAAGTGGTGGAGTGGCAGAGAGAGAGAGAGAGAGAGAGAGAGAGAGAGAGAATCCCAAGAAGGTTCTGCACTGTCAGCACTGACCCCGATGTGGGGCTTGAACTCAGGAACCATGAGATCGTGACCTGAGCGGAAATCAAGAGTCAGACGCTTAACCAACTGAGCCAACCAGGCACCCCTGGTTTATTAGAAATGGATATTGGATTTTGTTTAATGCTTTCTTTCCTCTCCTGAGATGATGATATGATTTTGCTTATTTTTAGTCTGCTAATATGGTGAATTATATTGATTGATTTGCAGATTTTAAACCCATCTTGTATCCATGGCATGAACCTCACTTGGTTATGATGTATTTGCTTTTTACATATTGTTGGATTGAAAAGCTAAAATTTTTAAAGAATTTTTGTATCTATGTTTATGAAGGTATTGGTCTATAATTGATTTTTAGTTTTCTTCTTTTAAAAATATTTATTTTGGGGAGTGTGCAAGCAGGGGAGGGCCAGAGAGAAGGGGACAAAGGATCTAAAGTGGGCTCTGCACTGACAGGCCCACAGCTGTGAGCCCACTATGGGACTCGAACTCATGAACTCTGAGACCATGACCTGAGCTGAAGTGGTATGTTCAACTGACTGAGCCACTCAGGTGCCCCAGTTTATTTGTTTTCTTTTGTTTCCCTGGTATCTGCTGTTAGTATTGGAGTAATGCTGGCTTCACAAAATGAGTAGGAAGTATTCTCTTCAGTTTTCTGAAAGAGTTTGTGTTGAATTTGTGTTATTTCTTCCCTAAAAGTGGCAGTGAAGCCTTCTGTGCTTGTAGTTTTCTTTGTGGGAAGGTTTTTAACTATATAACAATTTATTTACTATATATGGGATGATTAGGGTTATCTATTCCTGTTGGAGTGAACTTTCAGTAGTTTGTGATTTCTTGGAAAAGATTTATCTACTCCATCTGTCAGATTTATTGATACTAAGCTGTCATATCCTCTTATAATCCTTTTAGTATATGTGGTATCTGTAGTGATGTCACCTCTTTCATTCGTGACAACACTAATTTGTATCTCCTCCCTCTACTTTTTTCTCTGATCACCTAAAGATCCGTCAGTTTTAATGATCTGTTGAAACAACCAGATTTTGGCTTCATGGGTTTTCTCTACTTAATTTTTTTTTTTTTGAGAAAGAGAGAGAGAGAGAGAGAGAGAGAGAGAGAGAGAGAGAGCATGAGCATGGTAGAGTAGCAGAAGGAGAGAGAGAGGAAATCTGAAGCAAGCTCCACACTCATCACAGAGCTCCACACAGGGATTGATCCCATGACCCTGGGACCATGACCTGAGGTAAAATCAAAAGTTGGACACAACCAACTGAGCCATATGGTCACCCCAATTTTCTCTATTAAAAAAAACTGTTACTGATTTCTGCTCTGATTTTTATATTATTTCTTTTATTCTGCTTACTTTGGTTTAATTAGCCTTTTAAAAAAAATCTATTAAACTGAGGCTACTAATTTAGACATTTATTTATTTCTAATCTAGATGTTTAGTGATATTTTCCCCCTCAAATGTGACTTTCCCTGCATTCCACAAATTTGGATATGTTTTGTTTTCATGTTCATTGATTTTAAAACGTTTTCTAATTTCCATTTTTATTTCTTACCTGACCCATTGGTTCTTTTGAATTCTGTTAATTGGTTTCAAATGTTTGGGGATTTCTCAGATATCCTTCTGCTTTTGACTTCTATTTACATTACATTGCAATTACATTGTAGTTAGAAAATATTCCTTGTATGTCTTGAATTTTTCAAGCTTATTGAGACTTGTTTCATTGCCTAAAACATGACGTATCTTGGTATATGCCATATGTAGACTAGAAAAAATATTCTTCTCTCTTGGGTGAGTGGGTTTTTTAAATATCAACTAGATCTAGATGGTTGATGCGTTCTTATTTTCTTATCAATTATTGAATGAGGAGTGTTAAAATCCCAATTTATAATTACGTATTTGTCTGTTTATCCTTGGAGTTTTTTTTTAAATATAATTTATTGTCAAGATAGCTAGCATACAGTGTATACAATGTGCTTTTGGCTTCAGGAGTAGATTCCCATGATTCAGTGCTTCCATACAACACCTAGTGCTCATCCCAACAAGTGCCCTCCTCAATGCCCATCATCCATTTTCCCCTGTCTCCTGCCCTCCATCAACCCTGTTTGCTCTCTGTATTTAAGAGTCTCTTATGGTTTGCCTCCATGTCTGTTTGAAACTAATTTTCCCCTTCCCTTCCACCATGGTCTTTTTTTAAGCTTCTTAAATTCTACGTATGAGTGAAAATATATATCTGTCTTTCTCTGACTGACTTATTTCACTTAGCATAATACCTTCCAGTTCCATCCATGTTGTTGCAAATGACAATATTTCATTCTTTCTCATTGCCAAGTAATATTCGACTGTATATGTAAATCTTTATCTATTCACCAGTCAGTGGACATTTGGGCTCTTTTCATAATTTGGCTATTGTTGAAAGTGCTGCTGTAAGCGTTGGGGTACATGTGCCCTTATGAATCAGTACTCCTGCATCCTTTGGATAAATTCCTAGAAGTGCTATTGTGGGTTGTAGGGTAATTCTATTTTTAATTTTTTGAGGAACCTCCATACTGTTTTCCAGAGTGGCTGCATCAGTTTGCATTCCCACCAACAGTGCAAGAGAGTTCCCATTTCTCCACATCCTCGCCAACATCTGTTGTTTCCTGAGCTGTTAATTTTAGCCATTCTGACAGGTATGAGGTGGTATCTCATTGTGGTTTTAATTCGTATTTCCCTGGTGATGAGTGATGTTAAGCATCTTTTCATGTGTCTGTTGGCCATCTGGATGTCTTCTTTGGGAAATTGTGTATTCATGTCTTCTGCCCATTTCTTCATTGGGTTGTTTTTTGTGTGCTGAGTTTGGTAAGTTCTTTATAGATTTTGGATACTAACCCTTTATCCAATATGTCATTTGCAAGTATCTTCTCCCAATCCATCGGTTGCCTTTTAGTTTTGTTAATTGTTTCCTTTTCAGTGCAGAAGCTTTTTTTATCTTGATGTCCCAATAGTTCATTTTTGTTTTTATTTCCCTTGCCTTTAGAGATGTGTCAAGTAAGAAGTTGCTGTGGTTGATGTCAAAGAGGTTGTTGCTTGTTTTCTCCATTAGGGTTTTGATTGTTTCCTGTCTCACATGTAGGTCTTTCATCCATTTTGAGTTTATTTTTGTGTATGATGTAGGAAAATGGTCAAGTTTCAATCTTTTGCATGTTGCTGTCCAGTTCTCCCAGTACGATTTGCTAAAAAAAACTGTCCTTTTTCCACTGGATACTCTTTCCTGCTTTGTCAAAGATTAGTTGGCCATGCATTCATGGGTCCAATTCTGGGTTCTCTATTCTATTCCATTGGTCCATGTGTCTGTTTTTGTGCCAATGCCATACTGTCTTGATGATTACAGCTTTGTAGTAGAGGCTAAAGTCTGGGATTGTGATGCCTCCCACTTTGGTTTTCTTTTTCAACATTACTTTGGCTATTTGGGGTCTTTTGTGATTGCATACAAATTTTAAGTTTGTTTGTTCTAGCTCTGAGAAGAACACTGGTCCAGTTTTGATTGGATTGCATTAAATGTGTAGTATTGGGTGGTATTGACATATTAACAATATTTATTCTTCCAATCCATGAGCATGGAATTTTTTTTCTATTTTTTTGTGTCTTCTTCAATTTCTTTCATAATTTTTCTATAGCTTTTAGCATACAGATATTTTACAGCTTTAGTTAGGTTTATTTCTAGGTATTTTATGGTTCTTGATGTAATTGTAAATGGGATCAATTTCTTGATTTCTCTTTCTGTTGCTTAATTATTGGTGTATAGAAATGCAACCAATTTGTGTACATTGATTTTGTATCCTATGACTTTGCTGAATTCATGTATCAGTTCTAGCAGTTTTTTGGTGGAGTCTTTTGGGTTTTCTGTGTAGAGTATCATGTCATCTGCAAAAGGTGAAGTTTGACTTCTTCTTTTCCAATATGGATGCCATGCATTTCATTTTGTCTGATTGCTGAGGCTAGGACTTCCAACATTATGTTAAACAACAGTGGTGAGAGTGGGACATACCTGTTGTGTTCCTGATCTCAGGGGGAAAGCTCTGTTTTTCCACATTGAGGGTAATATTAGCTGTGAGCTTTTCAAATATGGCTTTTATTATGTTAAGGTGTGTTCCTTCTATCCCAACTTTCTTGAGGGTTATTATTAAGAAAGGATGTATTTTGTCAAACGCTTTTTCTGCATCTATTGACAGGATCATATGGTTCTAATCCTTTCTTCTATTAATGTGATGTATCACATTGATTGATTAGTGAACATTGAACCAGCCCTGCAGCCCAGGAATGATTCCCACTTGATCATGGTGAATAATTCTTTTTTTTAAAGTATTTTTAAAAATTTTTTAATGTTTATTTATTTTGAAAGACTGAGAGAGACAGAGCGTGAGCATCTGAGGGGCAGAGAGAGAAGGAGACACAGAATCCGAAGCAGGCTTCAGGCTCTGAGCTGTCAGCACAGAGCCCGACGTGGGGCTCGAACTCACAAACCATGAGATCACGCCCTGAGCCGAAGTCAGACGCTTAACCAACTGAGCCACCCAGGAGCCCCTGAATAATTCTTTTAATATAGTGTTAAATTCGATTTGCTAGTATCTTGTTGAGAATTTTTGTATCCATGTTCATTGGGGATATTGGCCTGTAATTCTCCTTTTTTGTGGGATCTATTTCTGGTTTGGGAATCAAGGTAATGCTGGCTTCATAGAATGAGATCAGAAGCTTTCCTTGCAGTTCTATTTTTTGGAACAGCTTGAGAAAGATAAGTATTAACTCTGTCTTAAGTGTCTGGTAGAATTCCCCTGGAAAACCATCTGGCCTAGGGTTCTTAATTCGTTGGGAGATTTTTTTGATAACTGATTCAATTTCTTCACTGTTTGAGTCTGTTCAAGTTTTGTATTTCTTCCCATTTGAGTTTTGATAGTGTGTGGGTGTCTAGGAATCTGTCCATTTCTTCCAGATTGTCCAGTTTGTTGGCATATAGTATTCTCTAATAATAGTTTGTATTTCTGTGGTATTGGTTATGATCTCTCCTCTTTCATTCATGACTTTATCTATTTGGGTCCTCTCTTCTTTTTGAGAAGTCTGGGTAGGGGGTTATTAATTTTGTTTTATTTTTTCAAAAAAATCAGCCTTAGGTTCATTGATCTGTTCTACTGATTTTTTGGATTCTATATTGTTTATTTCTGCTTTGATCTTTATTATTTCTCTTCTTCTGCTGGTTTTGGGGTTTCTTTGCTGTTCTGCTTCTGGTTCCTTTAGGTGTGCTGTTAGGTTTTGTATTTGGGATTTTTCTTGTTTCCTGAGGTAGACCTAGATGCAATGTATTTTCCTCTTAGGACTGCCTTTGCTGCATCCCAAAGGGTTTGGATTGTCATATTTTCATTTTCACTTGCTTCCATATATTTTTTAATTTCTTCCTTAATTTCCTGGTTGACCCATTCATTCTTTAGCAGGATGTTCTTTAACCTCCATCCATTTGGAGACTTTCCAAAATTTTCCTTGTGGTTGATATCAAGTTTCACAGCATTGTGATCTGCAAATATGCATGGTATGATCTCAATTCTTTTATATATATTGAGGGCTGTTTTATGACCAGTATGTGATCTGTCTTGGAGACTGTTCCATGTGCACTTGAGAAGAATGTGCATTCTGCTGCTTTAGGATGAAAAGTTCTGAACATATCTGTCAAGTCCATCTGGTCCAGTGTATCATTCAGGGTCATTGTTTATTTTTTGATTTTCTGCCTAGATAGTTTGTCCATTGTTGTAAGTGGAGTATTAAAGTACCCTGCAATTACCACATTCTTACCAATAAGATTGCTTATGTTTGTGATTGTTTTATATATTTGGGTTCTTCCAAATTGGGTGCGTAAACATTTATAATTGTTAGGTCTTCTTGATTGATAGACCCCTGAATTATGATATGATACCCTTCTTCATCTCCTGTTACAGGCTTTAGTTTAAAATAGTTTGTCTCATATAAGTATGGCTACTCCAGCTTTCTTTTGACTTCCAGTAGCATGATAGATGGTTCTCCATCCCCTCACTTTCAATCTGAAAGTGTCCTCAGTTCTAAAATGAGTCTCTTGTAGGCAGCATATAGATTGATCTTGTTTTTTTGTCCATTCTGATACCCTATGTCTTTTGATTGGAGTTTGTAGTCCATTTACATTCAGAGTTATTAATGAAAGATATGGATTTAGTGTCATTTTGCTATCTGTAGGTTTCATGCTTGTGGTGATGTTTCTGGTCCTTTGTAGTCTTTGCAACATTCCACTCACAAAGTCCCCCTTGGGATCCCTTGTAGGCCTGGTTTAAAAACCTTCAGTTTTTGTTTGTCTGGGAAAACCTTTATCTCTCTTCCTATTCTGAAAGACAGCCTTGCTGGATAAAGGATTCTTGGGTGCATATTTTTCCTATTCAGCACATTGAACATTCCCTGCCACTCCTGTCTGGCCTGCTAAGTTTCAGTGGACAGGTATGCTACTGCCCTTATGTCTCTACACTTGTAGATCAAGGCCCATTTGTCTCTAGCTGCTTTCAGAATTCTATCTTTGTATTTTTCCAGTTTCACTGTGATATGCCAGGGTGAACACGTATTCTTGTTGAATCTAAATGGAGTTCTCTGTGCCTCCTGGATTTGAATGTATGCTTCCTTCCCCAGATTAGGGAAGTTCTCAGCTATAATTTGTTCAAGTAAACCTGTCCCTTTCTCTCTTCTTCTTCTGGAACTCCTATGATACAGATATTATTATGTCTCATTGAATCACTTAGTTCTCTAATTCTCTCCTTCTGGTCTAGTATTTTCTTATCTCTCTTTTTCTTGGCTTCATCATTTTCCATAATTTTATCCTCCATTTCACTCATTCTCCCCTCTGCTTCCTCCATCCTTGCAACACTGCATCTAGTTTATTTTGCACCTTATTTACAACATTTCTTAATTCACTGTGGCTATTTCTTACTTCCTGAATCTCTGCAGCAATAGCTTATCTTCTGTCTTCTCTACTTTTTTTCAAGCCCAGCTGTTAATCTTCTGACTATTATTCTAACTTCTTGATCAGATATATTGTTTATATGCATTTTGAACAATTCTCTTGCTATAGTTTCTTCCTGGAATTTCTGTTGAGGAGAATTCTTCTGTTTCATCATTTTGGCTAGTTTTCTGACCTTTGTGTGTTTTGATGGCTTGCTGTGTGTCCTGCCATAACATGAGGGGTCATACACTTTCCAGGGCCTGGCCCTTCAGGAGGTTTTTTTGGAGTGTGTTGTGTTCTCTCTTGTGTTGTGACTCTGGTTGCTTTATCTCCCTACTTGTAATGGTGGTTTAGACCTTCTACTAGGTGTGATTTGAGTTGTTCATTGAAGTTACCCTGGAAAAAAATTTAAAAGCAGGGGTGATGGTGGTGGAAGAAGCCTTATCCCATACAAAGAGAGAAGTGATAGGGGCAGGGGAAAAAAGAAGAGAAAAAAAAATTGACCAGGCAGAAAATCAGAGAAACTATACAGCTTAATCGAGAGAGAGAGAGAGAGAGAGAGAGAGAGAGAGAGAAAATAAAGGAGATACAGAAGAGTTATAAAAAGAGTAGATTAAAAATGTCTGCTTAAACAAACCAACAACCAGAATAGAGAAAAGAAGAAACGAGAGGAAGAAAAGGAAGAAAACAAATATATATATACATATATATATACATATATATATGTATATATATATGTATATATATATATATACACATAACATATGTGTATATGGTAAGAATTGACCTAGAATTAAATCAGAAAACACAAAACCACTGGACCAATATCTGATGGTACCTTGGAACTGGTGGCTTCACTGGTCTGGAGGAGGGGCCATCTGTTTTGGTCAATGTCAATCTTGCTCCATTAAATATGCAGTTACCAGACACAGAGGAGCAGGGTTTGGTGTCTGTGGTCGCACCTCCACTATGGGCCCGCTCTCTGTTCCCTGAAGACCCACCTTGTTGGTGATGGGGAGAAAAATGGCGACATCCCAGTCTCTCCTCCCCAGACCACGTGTCCCAGACCACTCTGTTCAGGCCATCCTCACAGTGCTGCACAGGCACAAGTGGGCTGGCTTGTCCCACTCCACAGTCTCCCGTGCCTCCCAGGCACTTAGCTCAGATTTAAACCTCGATGTCTTAAAGGATACCACTCTGTATGCCCCAGTTCCAGGGTAGTACCAATCTGCCCAGTCAGCCAACAAAGGGCCTCTGGCTGGCGGGCACCTGCAGGGTCTTTGTCCTTGGAGCAGCTATATACCTTCTTCCCACAGCACTCAAGGGAGGGGATTGCTCTCTCTGACTGTGCCTCTGAGCTCCCTACCGAGCCCAGGGCTGGCTCCCCTCCCCCCACAGGTGTGTGTACAGGGTGGCAGTCCTGGGCCAGAAAAAGCTCTGCAACCAAGGATCGAGTTAGAAATTACTTCTTTCAGCATGTTTTCCTGGTCCATGGTTTTTCTCTTGTCCAAATACCATCCTACACTTCCATAACCCCTCTTCCTCTTCCTTTTGTCTCTCCAAAAAAAGGGATCCCTCTCCTCCATGCCTGTGCTGCCCATTTTATCTCTCCCAGTTCGCTATCATGCACCTATGACCTGCCAAGTTGTCCCTGTGGGTCCCTGGAGATGTTTCTGTCACTCTGTAGTCCAGGTTCCTGGAATTCCAAGTATTCTGGCCCCAATACTGCTGTGTTTGATGGACAAGGGAACTTCAGGTCCCCCTGTTTCTCTGCCATGTTGACTCTAGTTCCTGCCATCCTTCTATGGATTTTGTGTTATGTATTTTGAAGTTCTGTTGTTAAATGCATAAGCATTTAAGATTATTATATACATCTACTGATGAATGGATAAAGAAGAGTTAGTGTGTGTTTATGGATATATATATATATTTATAAATATACACACGCACACACACACATAATGGAATACTACTCAGCCGTAAAAAAGAATGAAATCTTGCCATTTGCAACTATGTGGATGGAGCTGGAGAGTATTACACTAAGTGAAATAAGTCAGAGAGACATTTAATTTCACTCATATGTGGATTTTAAGAAACAAAACAATCATAGTAGAAAAAAAAGAGAAGCAAACCAAAACATGGACTCTGAACTATAAAGAACAAACTGATAGTTACCAGAGGGGAGGTAGGTAGGGGAATGGATTAAATAGGTAATGGAGATTAAGGAGTGCATTTGTTGTGATGAGCACCAGGTGTTGTTAAGTATTGAATCACTAAATTGTACACCTGAAATTAATATTATGCTGTATGTTAACTAATTGGAATTTAAATAAAGACTAAAAAAACTATTATATCCTCTTGATAATTTCAACCATATCTCATTATGAAATATACTTATTTATCCATGGTAGTATTATTTGCTCTGAAATCTACTTTGTCTCATTAATATGGCCACTCCAAATTTGTTCTTGATTGGTATTAGCATAGTACACATGTCTCTTTCCATCCTTTACTTGTAATTCGTTTATGTCTATACATGTAAAGTGTATTTTTTGCAGGCACAAGCAAGGTCTTGCTCTTTTATCCAATCTGAAAATCTTTGCCTTTTAATTGAGACATTTGGACTATTTACCATTAATGTAATTGTTGATGTAGTTGGGTTAAAATCTACCATTGTTTTACTGATTTCTAATTATTCCATTTGTTTATTTCCCTTTTTAAAAATCTTTCTTTTCGGGGCGCCTGGGTGGCTCAGTCGGTTAAGCGGCCGACTTCGGCTCAGGTCATGATCTCGCGGTCCGTGAGTTCGAGCCCCACGTCGGGCTCTGTGCTGACAGCTCAGAGCCTGGAGCCTGTTTCAGATTCTGTGTCTCCCTCTCTCCGACCCTTCCCTGTTCATGCTCTGTCTCTCTCTGTCTCAAAAATAAAAACGTTAAAAAAAAAATTTTTTTTTTAAATCTTTCTTTTCTAGTAATTGAATATTTTGGCTTATCATCTATAACTCTTTTTTGTGTGATTTCAGTAGTTTATAGTAATCATTGTTTACTTATCACACTCTATTTTTAAGTGCTATTGTGCCACTTCATGCATAAGAAACTTTTAACAGTATACTTCAGTTTATCCCCACCCAGCATATGTGCTATTATTTTCATACATTTTACTTCTACATATGTTACAGACCCCATAATACATTTTTTAATTTTTTTCTTTCGTGAATTATCATTTAAAGGAATTTAAATAATAAGAAAATATATTTTTATGTACCTATATAGTTACTGTTTTAGAATTTCTTCAGTTCTGGATGCAGATTTCGTTCTGGTATAATTTTCCTTTTGCTTGAAGAACTTCCTTTAGCATGTATTATAATGCTGATGAGCTGATAATTTCTTTCTACTTTTGTATGTCTTAAAGTCTTACGTTTGCTTCATTTTGGAAAGATATTTCATCTGGGTATAAAATTTTAGGTTACTTTTTTTTTCCTGTAATGCTTTAAAGATGTACCTCCATTGTCTTCTGGTTTGCATTTTTATTCCCTAGAAAGAAGTCTGGATAAATCCTCCTATATTTGTTCCTTTGAATAAAATGTGTCATTTGTTCTCTGACTGCTTTTAAATTTTTCTATAGGTCATCAGTTTTAAGCCATTTTATTATGAAGGTTGGTGTAGTTTCCTTCAAGTTTTCTAAGCTTGGGGTTCATTGAGTTTCTTCGATTTATAGTTTTAAAGATTTAACTAAACTTGAAAATGTTTCAGCAATTATTTTTTCAATTTTTTTGTCTTATACCTCCTGCCTTCCCTCCTCGCCTTCTTTGGGTAATCCAATTACATGTAGTTTACATTATTTTAAGTAGTCCTATGTCTCCTTAAAACTTGGCTATGTTTTTATTTTACTTTTTAGTCACTTTTCTCTCTGAGTTTTATTTTGAATAGTTTCTGTTTCTATATTTTCAAGTTCATTATTTTTTTCTTCTAAAATGTCTGATCTGCTATTAATCCAATTGAGTGTTGTTTTTCATTCCAGCATTACACTTTCTGCCTGATAAATTCTATTTGGATCTTTCTTAAATCTTCTTTCTAGTTAACAAGCTCAATTTCTCCCTAAGCTTCTTGAACAAATAGAATATGACTACAATAACTGTTTTAATGCCTTTGTTCTATTAATTGCATTATCTATGTCATTTCTTGATTAATTTATTTTTCTCCTAATTAAGAATTGTGTTTCCCTGCTTCTTAGCATGCCTTCTAATGCTTGATTGTATGGTAGGCAGTGAAAAATTTGCCTTCCTGAGTACTGGATTTTCTTGTATCCCTGTAAATATTCCTGAGTTATGACCTATAGTGCAGTAAAGTTACTTGGAAAAAGTTCAATCTTTTTGCGTCTTGCTTTTAAGCTTTCTTAGGTGGAGCCAGAGAAATGTTCAGTGTAGAATTAATTTTGGCCTAATACTGAGGCAAAATCCTTGTGAGTATTCTCTCTGATGCCCCATGAATTATGAGGTTTTTCTACTCTGCTTGGTGAGAAGAGAAACTATTCGTATCCATATGAGCTTTAGTCTCTCTTCCCTCTAATTTCTTCTGGAAGTTCCTTTTCCCAGTTGCAGATAATTTCTTCACACATTTGTATCAATCAGTACTGACCACAGGGGAAGACCCTCTAGCGATCTAGGGATCTTCCTCTCTATGTAGATCTCTCCTCTCTATTACTCTTCCCTGGAAACTCTTGCTTCCTTGGCTTCTCTAGAATCCCAGTTTTGTTTCCTCAACTCTTGGAAACTATCAGGCTTTGTCTAGGTTTCCCCCATCTGTGGTACAACCTGGAAACTCTCAAGACTTTAAGTCAGGGAAAATGTATAATTCATTTTGTTTATTTCTTTTCTGTCAAGAATCAGTTTCTCATTATTGATGTGAAATATCTTGAAAGCTTTTATTTTAAGTATTCCATCCCATTTTTCAGTTGTTTCACATAGAAGGGTAACTCTGGTTCCTGTTACTCATTCTAGGCTGAAGTAACAGTACATATATTTTTTTTTATTTCCACAGCTGCATACTTTCTGTTGCTCATTTTTATCTCCTTTCTCTGATATTCCATGGGTAGTGGGCTATGGACTATGCTTTTAATATATTCAGAATACAACAACATCTTTGCATCTTTTTCATAAGTAACACCATGAAAGCCATCATCATGTCTTTCCTGGTTATTACAGTTGCTTTTTTTTTTTTCTTTTTTTTTTTTAAACGTTTTTAATTTATTTTTGGGACAGAGAGAGACAGAGCATGAACGGGGGAGGGGCAGAGAGAGAGGGAGACACAGAATCGGAAACAGGCTCCAGGCTCCGAGCCATCAGCCCAGAGCCTGACGCGGGGCTCGAACTCACGGACCGCGAGATCGTGACCTGGCTGAAGTCGGACGCTCAACCGACTGCGCCACCCAGACGCCCCTACAGTTGCTTTTTAATTGTTCTCCCTGATCTTTTCGTTATCCACCAACAGTCTATTCTCAATCCAGTAACAACAATGATCCCTTTAATAGCTGTGGCAAAAAAAAAGCCACCCTTCTGCTAAGAACCATGCAGTGGCTCCCCATTTTACCCATAGTGAAAGTTTTACACACACACACACACACACACACACACACACACACACACACACATAATGGCCTAAGGTACTGTATAATCTTATATTTTGCTATGCCTTTAACATCATCTCCAACTACTTTCCCTGTGGGCTGCTTCTTTTTAGTTAACAGGTCTCCTTGCTGTTCTTTGAACCACTCAGACACACAATGCCTAGGGGCCTTTCCACTTGGTATTCCTTCTGCCTGGAAGGCTATTACCTCAAAAACCTGTATGGCTTGCTTCCTTGCCAACTTCAGTCTTTTCTCACTTGTGTCATCTTACCTTATATAAAGCTGCATCTTAGTACCACCTATCACCCTAGTCCAGACACTCCTAATATCCTTTTGTGCTTGATTTTTGTCCTAGCTCTCATCACCATCTGATATAATTATTCTGTTCTAATCTCTGGGATGCCGTAATAGTCCATGAATACAACAGGTATTTTCTAGCTTCCTTTTGTATTTACTATTCCCTCTTCTTAACAGAGTCTGCCAGCAAAATATATCTATAGTTGTCTCCTTTAAGTCTTTCTTCAGATGTCATCATCTCCATGGGTTGTCATTAATTATTGTAGTTAAAGTTGAATCTCCCCACTGACTCCCTGGCTTTATATATCACCTTTCCATATTTTTTTCTGTGGAAGACTTATAAAATGAGGCAGTATACATTTTACTATCTGTGTTTTATTTTCTACTCTCTCACTAAAATAGTGGGTACACATGGATTCCTTCCTTCCTTCCTTCCTTCCTTCCTTCCTTCCTTCCTTCCTTCCTTCCTTCCTTCCTTCTTTGTTCCTCTGCTTTATCTCCAGAACCTAGACATGTAACCAGTATATGTTAGGTCCATAGTAAATATAGCTGATTAATTTTTTTAATGACAAGTTTTCTGGAAATGACCAAGTTCATAACCTAGAAGAGGATATGCAGACTGATTTGACAAATTTTCTCCATTAGGTATGGATTTCAAAATCCATGAATTTTGCATTTTCCCCTCCAAAACTCTATTTTATGCAGGCAGAAATGTTCTTACACAGTTAGTAGTTAAGAAATAACTAGTGTAGGGGCGCCTGGGTGGCTCAGTTGGTTAAGTGTCCAACTTCAGCTCAGGTCATGTTCTCATAGTTCGTGAGTTCGAGCCCCGTGTCGGGCTTTGTGCTGACAGCTCAGATCCTGGAGCCTGCTTCAGATTCTGTGTCTCCCTCTCTCTCTGCCCCTCCCCTGCTCATGCTCTGTCTCTCTGTCTCTCAATAATAAAATAAACATTAAAAAATTTTTTAAAAAAGGAACTAGTGTAAGCACGCAACATTGATGTCACAACTTTCAACTCTACCATCCAGCTTTCAGTCCCACAGCAGAATGAAAACTGCAAAATAATCAGGAAGAATGCTTTTTAATTAGTAAGTACCCTAATAGGGGACAGAAACTAACATTGGTTTATTTTCCACTATACCTAAGACCCGTTATCTAATCCTTATTACGTGTCTATTAGGTTCGTTACCATGAGCATTTTACAGATGAAGAATCAGCGATCAAAGAGTAACTGGCCATCAGACCAGGAACTGGGATTTGAACACAGCTTTTGTTCCTCCTAAGCCCACCTCTTTGCACCTACACTGTGCTGCTTCACAGTAAGGGAAGAATGTAACCTAGACACAAATATTCAAAAAGACTAAGAGGACCACAGGCTGTCCTGTATACCACAATCAGTGTTGAGGATGTCATCTCTGGATAGCACAGCACAGTCATTAATGTTCATAATGATAAAACCAAGTCATCAAAAAAAGATTAATTACATTCCATCCACTCTGTTTAAGAAGGCAGGGAAGTGTGAAATCCATTTTAGAAAGATTTCCATCAAAAATGATTAAAATTTTCAGCTATCCAGAATGATTCATTCCCTGGGGTTTCCACATAGCCAAATATGTAAATGAAAAAGCACAAATATTGCCCATTTCCCACAAAACAAACAAGAAAACTACATAAAAGAGGTACAGAAGGACCCAATCAAACTGAGGATTGGATAGTCCAACAGTATATACCAAAGTATATACTGACAAAGCTGATAGGCATCCAATTTTTATGGTATATCTCATTGGTCAGGTGTCCATTTGAATGGTTGGTACCCTTGCCAGAAATGTTTTCATTATTTTGATTATTTCTTCTGCTGTACAGTCTTTTAGGGCTGGATAAATTTATTCCCTATACTCTTGAGCACACAGTTGGAATCATTGAGTCTACTTTACCCGCAGCTCCCTCAAAAACCTAACTTTACTTCAAATTAAAAAGACAGGTTATCTTTATATTGTAAAAGTGAAGCTAAATATTACTTAATTTGTATTTACAAAAACAAGAAACAAATGTATTCCCTATCTCAGTCTGCACTAATCTGTAGTAACTGGTAGATAGTCAATAAATGTTGGTAGAAAGAATTTTTGCTGTCCACTAGTAGAAGAATAGTTATATTAATCGCGTTAAATTATAGCACATCTAGATAATGGAATGATGTATACTTATTTCAAATAATGACCTGAAAGAGGCTGAGGTGGATATTTATTCACCCTTGTATCCTCATCTCCTAGAATTCTTGTCATCTAAAAAATATCAAGTAGATATTATTTGGAAGAATAAATAAATTAAATATAAAATTAATGAACAAGTGGTAAAACTCTGATTATTGACATAATAATATAAGTAATATATAATTTGGGGAAGAGTATATGAATGTAACTGAATCAAGAAATAATCTGGAATGCTACACAGTAAATTATTACTAGTAGTTGCCCTGGTAAATGTGGGGGACTTGTGAGAGACTCGCTTTTTATTTTATTTATATATTATTTAACCATTCACAATAAATACATATATAATTAAAATAATTTATGTTATAGCTATAACATGAGTCTGGAATTTAAGTGTTCATTAGAGAAATAAAAAAAATGAGATCGTATCAACTGCCTATAATATAAAACCTTGAACAGAATAAATGCTGATGTAACCAGAAACAATCTCTCAGTATTAAAAAGACTTAATAGGCAAAGAGTGAGGAGGTGTAAAAAATTAAACGGAAAAGAAACTATCAAAAACACTCACAGAGTGGAGGATGGATGGGGAGTGACTGCTTAATGGGTATGGAGATTCCTTTTGGGGTTATGAAAATGTTTTGGAACTTAATAGAGGTGATAGTTGCACATTAAAAATGCACTAAATATCACCAAATTGTTCACTTTAAAATGGTTAATTTTATGTTATGTGAGCTTCATTTTAGTAAAGAAACATATATGTGTGTGTATATGAATACGCACACACACACACATACACACACACGCATATTCATTGGATGAAAATAAAACAAACATGTGTAAAGACACTGCAGGTTATCCAGGTCAAGGATGTGGAGATGCTTAGTTGGGATCAAGTCCCAAAATAAAGAAGGACAAGGATTGGTTCTAATCACTAGTGCCTAATTCTTAGAAAAATAAATCCTCGTATCTACTCTTATGAGAGGAATTTTCCAATTGGTATTACCTCCCAGAACAAGGTAACAGAAGAAAAGAAATCAAATTCTGATAACAGAAAAGGTCAACCGCTCTCAGTTATGTAGATCGCAAAATACTGTGCCTGGCAATGAGCTCCTCACCAGCAGAGACCACATGTACTTCATCTTTGTGTTCTCAGAACCTGACATAGTGCCTGACACAATAAATGGTGAATGTTGAATGAATTATAGCTTAACAAGGAGAATAGTGATGAAATGAAGTGGCCCTCACATCATGTGTCATGTTGGCCAGTGGAGGACTGAATGTGTAAGCCCCTGTTGCAGTCTTCAAACCAAAGCAAGCAACTAAGAATGGCTCGTTCCTTCCCAGCTGAGCCTTCTACCCCCCAGGGTGTCCAAGAATCAATTAAGAAGTTAGTGAAAAAATAATCCTAGGTTCCAATATTCTGGCTCAGGAGGTCTCAGGTGGAGGCCAGAAACCAATATTTCAAAAGAGGTTCTCTGGTTTTCATGCAGATAGTCTGTGGACCACACTTTTAAAAAAACAAATAGAAGATCAGGGCTGGGAATGGCCAATGTCTTTTTACAGGAAGTAGGGAATAAGTAGCCACTACATTCTTTTGTTTTCATTCACTAAAAGAATAACTTTATAACTACCGAAACTATTCAGAAAATGAAAATGCCTTCTGATGTCTTGAGCTTTAGAAATAGTCACACGGTTGGGGCGCCTGGGTGGCTCAGTCGGTTAAGTGTCCGACTTCAGCTCAGGTCACGATCTCGCGGTCCGTGAGTTCGAGCCCCGCGTCGGGCTCTGGGCTGATGGCTCAGAGCCTAGAGCCTGCTTCCGATTCTGTGTCTCCCTCTCTCTGCCCCTCCCCCGTTCATGCTCTGTCTATCTCTGTCTCAAAAATAAATAAACGTTAAAAAAAAAATTTAGAAATAGTCACACGGTTGAAAAGTCTCTCTCTCTCTCTCTCTCTTATGATATGTTCCTTTGCACTAAGCAGGATTTCCATTGCCTGGTTACTAGGGTTTCTTTCCACTCAATTTCTCTGATTCTATAATGAAAAGAGATTGAGGGAGGAGTAGAGGTACATGATTCATATATATGCAACTGCTTTGAAAACTGTGGATTCCTGTAAATATATGAAATATTTTCCAAATATTCATGATCTGGGACAGTAATCTAACCTCATTTTTTGAAAGTTTCTGTACTTCATTTCTGTTTTTATGGAAATATTTAATAGAATTTTGTATACAAATGGATGAATTTGGGGAACTTGAATTTTATTTATAAAATATAACAGACATGATGTTTTCAGGACTTATTTTATCTTCAGTTTTAATAATTTTTACTTTTTTGTGATTTTTAAACTAGTGAATTTTCACAGTAGAAAATTTATAAAAGTTAAAAAGTTAAAGAAGAAAATAGGATAAAACCACATGGTATTTCACCACTGAGAGATAATCTGTTAGCATTTTGAACTATTTTTCTTCCCCTCCCTTCTAAATACACATACACTAACAGAAAATTTTATGGTGAGAATTTTACTGTTGCTTTACATAGGCTTTGAAAACATATTCTTAATCAATAGTCTACTATACTATTAGCAAATGGATTAATGCCAGCCTGAAATGGTCCTTGGGTCAAATGTGATATTGACTAGTAGAGAACTGAACTCAACAGCCCCTATATGGCCATCTCCAAACTGAGGCAAGAAAAAAGAATTCTGTTTTTTATTTAATGTGTTTCTCATCTCTGGACATTTAGATGATTTCTATTTTTTCTAATAACAAGTATTTGATAAAAATGCATGCACATGGTTCATTGACTTACCTCTATATCTTTAGGTTAGATTGTCATGTATGAAGATTATAGTTCAAATCCTATCAATTTGTAGACATTCTATACATACCTTTAAAGTACTTTACAGAAAGATTGCACCAAATTCTGCTTCTACCAACCACGGATGAGAGTTCGTCTCTTACTATACAGTGGCAAGAATGACTACTAGTAATAAAAACAAAACAGAAAACTTGTCCATCATATTTAATGGGAAAAAATTTGAATCATGTTTTTACTTATTCTCCTGTGATTACCAGTTAAGTTGAATATATTTGCAAATCCATGCGACTCATTCGTATCTTCTTTTAATGTTCCAGTTTACTTTTATAACATTTCTTCACCATAGGCCCAACTGTGGAGAAGTTTAATCTTCAAAATTCTTCATAGTTTTTTTTTTTTTTTTGGAGTGGGGGCAAAATGTAGATAGGGAGGGAGAATATTTTAAAGAGGATGCACTTACCAAGTTATTTTAATATTTATCTTATTAAAATTTAAAAAATTGTGGCATTACTTGATACCTATAGAGCTATGAAATGGAAATTTTTTTCTTAAGGAGAATAATATGACAATAAATATGAATGACTTTTTCAACAACATTGAAAGGCACTATGCAATAAAAATAATACATTTTCCAGTAACTGTACCAAAATTTTGTTTTTATTTTCTTAAGTTTATTTATTTATCTGGGGTCGGAAAGGGCATAGAGGGGGAGAGAGAGAACTGCAAGCCGGCTCTGTGCCATCAGCACAGAGCCTGACTCAGGGCTTGAACTCATGAATCACAAGATCATGACTTAAGCCAAAACCAAGAGCTGGTCGCCCAACTGACTGAGCCACCCAGGTACCCCCAAATTTTGTTTTTAATAAACTGAAAGTTTCAGTCAGGAAAAGATAGTTTCAGGAAACCCTGGGTGGCTCAGTCGGTTAAGCATCCAACTTCAGCTCAGGCCATGATCTCACAGGTCATGAGTTAGAGCCCCGCATCAGGCTCTGTGCTGACAGCTGAGAGCCTGCAGCTTGCTTCAGATTCTGTGTCTGCCTCTCCCTCTGCCCCTCCTCCCCTCACACTCTGTCTCTGTCTCTGTCTCTGTCTCTGTCTCTCTCTCTCTCTCTCTGTCAAAAACAAATAAACATTAAAAAAGAAAAAGATAGTTTCGGGAAGATTTTATTTTTATATTAAAAAAAACCCTCAAATTGACAAAGTTTCTTCAATTTGTACAATAATCAAGATTATCAACATCTCCTGTCTGGGTAACTGCCCACAGGTGTTTGGTGATGTCTTACATGTGAAAATAAGCCCATTCTACAAGATACTGTACAGTCATAAACTTACATGTGTTTTATTCTCAATTAAGCTTTTTCCTATAAAACAAAACATTTGCTAAAATAAATAATATAAATACATCACTAAATTGTAACACCTCCACAGTCTATTAAAGGGACGTACTTTTAGAGCAATATTTAAATGAACACAACTTTATAGATATTTTGCCTTTGTCAATAAACTTTACCCTAATCAACTTTATTTAATCCTACTTTGTTTTAGAAAGCAAAATTTTTCATTTCATTTTTGATTCTTCAGATGTTGAAAATATGGATTGTGCTCAGGTTCCTAGCAGTGGCATTAGCCTTAATAGCTTGAATCCTGGGTTATAAGATTTTGCCTTGCTTTACTATTGGTATTCAGATCTCACTTCTTAGTCTCTCTACCTTCTTGTACAAAGGAAAAATTGCCTTCTCTTTGATTATTTTCTTTCTCTCCTTTTCACTTAAGATTAGAAATGGCCAAAAATATCACGGCAATTTAAAAATGGTTTCCCCCAAACCACATTTTCCAACATTGTTGTTACTCTCCTATTAGTTTGCATATCAAAATGTATAGTCTGTGGTTCAAAATGTGCAAGAAAGAAATGTTGCTATTCATTTGCCATGACTAATCTAAATGTTCAAGCCTTCCCTCCCATTGCATACTAGAGAATACAAACTTAAACTTGGTAATTAAAGGAATTCCAGACTTGCACCAGTCTTTCGGATAAATATTGGGTTAATTCAAAGTGTAGATTCTTCTTAATGATATTTCTCTCATTCCTTCTCTGTTCCTCAAAATGGTGTCTGGGTTCATAGAAAAGCTTCTGTGTCCTCCCTCCTTTCAAAGAAGAAGGAAGCCTGCATGCTGTCCTTCACATCTTTGCTGGTCTGTTATGTGACAAAGCCATTCAGGTCTTTTTAGTCACCAAGCATGTAGCACTAGTGCCCACTGAATTGTTAATACTGCTTTGGGGGGGGGGGGGGTTGTTGGCATAATGCCATTGACATTTATGGCTGGTCAATTTCAAAAAAAAAAAAAAAAATATCCAGCTCAGCTTTCACTGCTCTTTCAGCCCTACCTCGGCTCTTACTGATTCTGCAGAATCTCTGGTCAGCTTCCTTTCAACTGCTCCTAATCTCATTCTGGTGGTCTTTTTGTAAGTCCATTGTTTCTCAGTTCAGCTATCTTCTTGTGCCTCTTAGATTCATAAGGCGACTTCTAGATCTCCTCCTCACTCCCACCTTCTGTTTCAGTAGGTCAGACAGCCCTTTCTCCTCTATAGAGGTTAGCCTGATGTTGATATGAACCGTCCTGTGAAAGTTCTTCTCAGAACTTCCCTCTGATTGAATACTTCCAGGTCAGCAATTTCTAAATGACATCCTAGAAACATCTTAGGTGGCATCCTGTAGCTATCATCATGCTGAACTGAGGTATTTTCTCCAGAGGTCTGTAATTTTCCTGAGCTACACTTGCCTGAAACATCAAGTACTGAGAAGTTTTTCAAACCTTCTGTCTTTTCTCTTGCATCTTCCTGAGGGGAAATCCAGGACACTGAACTTTGATTCCTGCCTCCTTCCCTCAAATTCTTTTCAGAGCCACTGTCAGGACTACACGTTTTGCTTTCTTTTGGTGGAAACTGAGCTTTCCCTACATTAAATTCTTTTTCCTTTCTATACTGAAGCATATTTTCATACCGCCATGGTTTAATTTGTATATGTGGGTACCTCTTGAAATTTAGAAACTCCTTTCTTTTGCCACAAATCCTGATTCACAAGACCTTTGTTTCACTACACACTGATAAAAAATAAACAGCAACCTTCTTTGAACAATGACTGTGTTCCTCTTTGTATTCCTGCTTTAATAATCCAAATCCTGCCTGAGATAATGGATGTCTCTGGCTGAATAGGGGGAGGGTCAATTAATTTATTTCAAAAAGTCTTATCCCTGTTATAGTTGAAACTGATGATATTGATAAATTACTTTTATCTTCCAGCTGTTTCCAAATTCATTTTAGAGGAACCATTCCTTTTCTCTAGAACCTACTTTTAAAAACAAAGTGTTTTTAAACAAAGATATACTATAGTTTATCTTCAGCTACACAACAGCTTCCATGTAGTAGTACCCATACATATTTCAATGAAAATATGTTTTTTAAACAAATCGCAATCCAATTCAACAAGCATCAGCTACTATTTTTAATCAGCCTATAATTATGCATCATATAGGAAAAAGAGGGTTATCAAAGGAAAAGACAAGGTTTATAAGTCCTCAAATGTAAGGAACCAGTTACCTACATGAAATAATCAGAATATAACACAAGACTAGGAATAATTGTGTCAACACACACGTACTGTTCATGATTGATGATAGATATTGTTCTTTATTATGTGTCCTATAGAGAACACAATGTAGGCTATCTGGGCAACTCGAAAATAATGCAAGTTAGGACATTAAGGAGGAAGTGAGATGGCTAGACCTCACATTTTAGAGTCTAGAAATGTGGAAATGAGGAAATCATCTGTTCCAGGCAAGAGGAAAACAACTTGAGGAGCAACTTGGGAAAGAATTGTGGGTTCGGAGGACAGTTCTATTATGTTAAGCTTTAAATTGGCTGAACAACACAAGTCATTCTAGAAGCATGTACTTTTTCAGATATTTGTTCTTGGCATTGCCTCCCTTGTTTTCTCCACCTCCATATTTTTCATAGAGCAAATGCTTTGTCATACATATTCTTCCTCTTCATGGGATTCATGTTGCTCATTCCATTGCTCCTGTTTGCTTGGTCACAGCTGTCCACGAGAATCTTTCTTCTCCCAAGTGGTCTAAGCGAGGCTCGTAGCAAATAATGGGCAGCCCCAGGGTCAGCCCCAATGGGGCTTGCAAGCTTTTACCTTTGGACTAAAGCCATTTTTGCTACTAGTGAGACTTAGGAGAGTTTGTTTTTCTCCTTACGTTGCAGCTAAATTTCCATTGAAATAATAATAGCTCAAAAAACAAAAAAAGAAAATATCCTACCTTTTCATCTTTTCTCATTCCTTTCACTGCCAAATATGTTGGGAAAAATGAGAAGACATACACTGCTAAAACTCTCTCCCCACCCACAACTCTGCTGAAACTACCTCCTCCGCAGTCCCAGGGGCCTAAAGAGACCCATCGCAAAGATTTGTATTTTCATTTACTTACCTTTGCCCTTGCCACCACCGTTGGCACTTTAGCCAAGCCCTCTTAAAATGATTTTTCTTGGTTTCTAGTATGAAACACTCTTCTGACTTGCCTCCTACCTCCCCTGACTATTCTTCTGCCTTCTCTTGCTTCCCAATACGATTATTTTTGAAGATTCTATCATTATCTCTTTTTCTCACTTTGAATTCTATACCTAGATAACCTTATTTATGTTTAATGCTGTTTCTGTGCAGACAACCCTTAAATATATATCATATATTCATATATAATTTAAATTAATATGTATTACATAGTAAATACGTATATGTCATATGTTTACATATTCATATTTATATATTTAAATGGTATAGTTATAAAAAATAGAGATATCTACAAATAGATATAGATCGATAGATATTTCTACCTGACTTATCCAAAAGGACTATAATCCAGCATTTCCAATGCTTGCTGAAATTGCCATTTAAATAGTCCTGCAAATATCACTTTAAATTCAGCGTGTCCAAAGCCAAAACTCCTAGCTCCCTTCTCGGGTCTCCTCCTCTTTACTCGGTATCCATCACTGGAAGTCACATGCTAGAGCTGGCTCTTACCAGCTTATGAGGGCTCACTGTGTGCACCTGTTCTCAACTCCATGTTGGCCATGGTGGGAGCATTTACACCACAGAATGGCAAATGCTACAAATTGCAGATTCGTTTTATTTTCCTCTTCTCTCTCTTCCTTCTTCCTTCCTTCCTTCCATTTTTCTTTCTTTCTTCCTCTCTCTCTTTCTCTCTCACTCTCTCTTTCTGAGAACATTTTCTGGCACACCACTCATTATTGTCATACCACTCTCTCAGTCACCCAAGCTTGACACTTGGGGGTAATGTTGGAGTATATTCTTTTCCTCGTTTCTTTTCCTCATACCCTGAAGCCATTCAACTATCAAGTCCTCTAATGCTTAGGTCACTCCAGACTTTATTATTTTTTATGTCTCCTGACCAATTTCTTGCCAGACTTTTCTCCCTTATCTCTAACCAACTTAGCAAAATGCTGCTAAGTTAATCTTATGAAGGAACAGCTGTGATCATAGTTAAAATTTGCCAGTGATGTTCTTTGCATACCAAAGTTGAGTCATTAATTTTCAGTCAAGCTCAGCCACAATCTGGCCCTCAGTCCCTCTCCAGCCTGTCACATCTCAGGATTCTGACTCCTAGTTTGTGCCTAGATCTTAAGTATTTGGGAAGCCCTGGATGATGAAATTGTCTAACTGACCAAATGAGGGAGACTTGTTGACTCTGTGCCTATTTTGTTCCTCCTGAATTCCCCCTTTTCCACACACCTAAATCTTACCTATATGTCAAGGTTCATCCCAATGCTCGCTTTTTCATTAGAAATTATCTTTTTCCATTATCTGAGGACCCAACCTCTGAGCATTTTACTTTTGTAATCACATTATTATTAACATTCTTCACTTTTTATTAAGTGAATATACTACATTCTATTTTTTTAAGTGGGCATGACCATGGTGAGCTTCTTCTTAACTCTAATAGCATATAACCAAAATGTTTTGAATACATTGTTATGAGTGAGCACACCTAGGACTTAAGTAACATATTTTCTCTCAAAAATTATCTCATACTTTCTCATTTTTTACAAAATTATAATGCAGGAAGAAATTAGAAATTGATCTCATTTGTAATATTACTCATTTGGAAATTGAGGGCTACCACTAAGATGGATTTATGCCCAAGACTGCAGATTTCTTACCTCTCCAACATTATTTCTTACCATGCACACCCTTTAAATTCTAGGCAGAGCTGATATGTTTGGATGGTGGCTTGGTTCATACCATCTTCCTTGGAGGTGAAAGGAAGGATATTAAGGACTTTAAGGAAATATTATACTGGACTCTAAGCTCTGTGGCGACAGAGACCCAGTCTGTTTTATTCTCCAGAATAACACCAGTACCCAGTTTGGCTCAACATTATTCTGTTAAATTAATGAACCCCACTGCCTGTGTTGTTTCAACACTATAAGTAGAAGGATGAATACCACTCCTAGTATTATCTCGCAAAAGTTTATTTTGCAAAGTCTTTTTTTTTCAAGCTACAAAATCACTGTGTTGTAGATTAAGGACTTTCTCCCCAAGGGTTTTATTGGTTTATTTATTTACAGAGTTTGACTATAGCTTGGCAGATAGCATCAGTAACTGAGCACAGAGGAAGAGTAATCGGGCACTGTTTTAAAATTTACTGATGACCTCCTACAGCAGTAATACTTTAACATAGGCAGTGTGAATAACATCTCTAAAAATTTTTTACCCTTACTTATCTATTAGTTGATGGCTGACATCCTTAAGTTCATAAGGTTCTAGTTAATGATCATTGAGCATATTTATCTTGTTCTAAATACATTTACCTTGCTCTAATTCTGGAGTTTAGGTTTTGTTTGTTTGCTTTTGTTTTGTTTGTTTATTTCTTAACAGTAGACGGTGAGGTTTCCCCTTTGTTTTCCTCTCTGATCTGGAAGTGGCTCCACTAGCAAAAGCGAAATAGCTCTTCAAAATGTGTGTACACAGACTGGTTGACAATACAAGTTGGTAAACCATATGAGTAGATATTGCCATCTAAAGAATATCACCATAGGCCAAGATCCAAAATGACAAAAAGGAATTTCTGAAACTCTTGAAGGTAATAGATAACTTGCCAGGCCTAACCAGAATTGGTGAACCAGCTATTAATATTCTCTCCATATATACTAGTACATATTATTTGGCTTACCTATATCCTTCTCTCAATACAGCCTATGATTTTATAATATTAATATATTACCTGCAGTTCATTGTTTTAATTTTTGTTATATTACAGCCCCATAGCAATATTTATGATGAAAGCTCTAGTCTACTAAACATACCTCCCCCATGGAAAGTTTTAATGTTTTTTATGCCTCTTGTGTAGCTAACAATTATTGGATTATGGCTTATGGAAGCTTGTTTCAAAGTGTAGATTCCATAAACATTTTTTTTTGTATTTAGTGTTAAAATGAAATAGTAAGGCCCATTAACCCATCTGACAACCTATTTCAAGATATCATGATTCTGAAATATGAATTTAAAAAGAAAGAGCATTATCTTAGCCTAGTCCCTTCCATTTCTGTCTTTGGGTAATATTTTCCCAGATTAGTTTGGTTGGTAGACTGTTGTTTAAACCAGTCAATGCAAATTAGCCTTGTAATTTCCTTTGTAATAAAAGTCTCTCGCTTACCTAATCTGTAGTTTAGTATTCACACTGTTGCTTTGTGTTTCTGTTAAAGACAGAGGAGTTAGAAGAATGGTAAATATAATCCATTATCATCTACTTCAGATATGAGTTTTAAATTATTTTTTTTTAGTTTAACATAAATTTTATAAGATGTTGGCTGTCATCTTTAAAATAGCTACACTCTACATTTACTTTAACAAATTTCTTGGAAAATAGTAAGTAATTGAAACTTCCAACACATATCACGGTAGGAAAGGTACTTTTTTAGTTATAGTAGAACCATGGCCAATGACCAAACACTAGCTATGTTCATACTATCAATATAGGAAAAACATGTAAATCTATAAGTAATATGAATTGTATTTTCATTGCAAGGAAAATGATTATAAATTAAATAAGTCCTTTGGCCTTCTTAATGATGATTAATAATAATAGCCAATAATAATAGACAGCATTTATTGAGTGCTACCCATCTGCTAAATTCTTAACATAAATTAACACTAATCCTCACAATGACCCTGAATATATCTTATTCCTATATTGCAGGTGAGGAAGTCAAAGGGAAGAAAGGCTATGTAACTTGCTCAATGCCTCATGTTGGATAATTACAGAGTTGGAACATTGAGCCCTGTCTTTCTGGTTTCAGTGTCCATCCTCTTTGAATATCTTGCCCCCCACCTCTAATCCCTATCCATATAGCCATCTCCCACAATTTGGAAAATGTAAACCTCTTAATGAGTTTATAGGCTCCGTGGCTGACTGATAAATAAGTCTTTTTCTTACAGATATTTATAAACAGGACCCCAAGTACCCATTTTTATGGGCTTTATTTCAGTCTCCCATGTTGCATCAAAGTACACCTTGACCTCTGACCCACCCCTCAAATTTCATAGTGAATACTGATGACCTTTTCCTCAGCTGGCCAGCTGTTTATATCTCTACCTGAGTTTGGAGAGGCAAATCCAGCCCCGAGCTCCTCTGGCCAAGCAGGAAGCTTGTCTCACTCATTCTTATCTGTACCATCTCTCACAATGCCTGGCACTAGATGAATGGGTGTTTTGTAGCTAATTGTTTCCCTACATAGACCTAGAGCTCCTGGAATATCAGGACCACATCTAAGGGTTTGAATGTGTCTGCCTTAGGGCCTAGAGGCCAGAGCCCAAACCCAGGTGGAAAAATGTAATGAAGGAGTGAGTTAATCACTCAATCAACTGAACTGCGTAGCAGAATCACAGCCCCCCTCCCCAAAATAGAAGGAGCATTGTAAACAAATTGGCAAAATGTCTTGCCACCAACTGTTTTTTATGGGGTATTTTGGATAATGATAAATTAATACCAATAATAATAATTAGAGCTCTCACTGCCAGAAACTGTGCCAGATTCTTTACATATAAGTATTATCTCATTTATTTCTTAGGAAAAAATAGATAACAACTTTCTGTTTTAGAGGTGAGGAATTTGAAATTCAGAGAAGTCACTGCTATGAAGTACCAAGCCACAATCTCAAGATAGGTTTGTCTTCCTTTAGTTCATGCTTTTCCATGGTACCGAGTCTGGAATTTGTCCAGGAAAATAGAGGTTCCTACATCTTATAAAATACAACTGATTGTTTCACATACTTTGTGTAATTATAGACTTACAGCAGTTCAATGAGTTTCTATAAACTATATATTTAAAAATAGACTCTGCACCAAGTATATTGTTATTTCATGAAATTATTAAGCATACATCCAAGAATTGGAAGCCAAATAAGGTAAACACTGGCCACACTGATATTTTTAGGTCTGTTTTATGGAGGGGTAGGGGTGTGTGTGTGTGTGTGTGCACGCATGTGTGTGTGTGGTGTTAGCCACAATACTAAGAGAATTCAATTCTGGCGATGGGTGATTATTTCTCATTTACCTCCAGGGTCAACACAGGAAGAAAGTCCTCAAAACACATCATTTATATCATAAGGTAGCTTATGCCCTATGTGATGAAAGACAAGCTGGAAAACATTTGAAATATCATAGGCAGGCATCAGTTTGAGGTGATCTGTAGTAGACCTACATGTACCCTTAAGTTGCTGTTATCCAAATAAAAGATGGATATAAAAAGGAAGGATAAAATACTAAGCAAATAGCTTGTTCTTTACCCAAGTTCACCCTAGAAGATGTCTCCTCTCTGGTTCTCCTTCTTATTTTAACCTCCTAATTTAGTTTGTGTTTATTTAATTATTTATCCATTTCAGAAAGAAATTTACCAGTAAAATGACTAATTTTTAAAAAGAAACCAAATATATTTCAGAGGCTCTGCCAATGTGTAATGTCTTCTAACGCTGGCCAAAAATAGCAGTACACTAATTTTGAAATAACTGTTTTCTCTGTAGAATTTTCAATGTTATTCTCATTTGCCCTCCTTTCTTGAATCCCCCACCTCCAAACTCCCACCCCGGAAAAAAGAAAAACAGATTACAGTAAATTTTGGCAAGGAGTTCTATTTGCATCATTTTCTTCGAAGTCACGTGCTTTGGATTTCCTCTTGTTTATGATATATTAAAATGCCTTCCAGATGTTTTTAATTATGAAAAAAAAAGTTTTCAAGAAAGCAGAGTAATCCAAATAAAGTTTCCTCTTTTTTTAATGGCCAATAAATTAGTATATTCCAGCTTATCAAACTGCCCCATAATTCTGAGGGTGACCTCTTTAAAGAAGGTCAGGCATTGAGTGAGACAGCTACATTCAGGCAGAGGCCAGGTTTTACCAAGAACACTTTCAGTTCCTGTTTCCAATTGAGGCTGCTCCCTGCCTGGGGCCTAGCCTCATGTACAAGCCCATTGGCTAGAATTGCTTAAATGTCCCACACAAATATAAACACCTCTACAGTGTTGGGAAGATGAAAGGAATAGCTTATTGATATTGTATATGCTAACGTTTGGATGTGGGACAGGAAAGACAGCATTTAACTGCTGGTATGCAATGCTGAAGCTGGGCTGCATGAAGAGATTTTCATTTACTGATGTTGGATACGTGCCCAGACTGCCATAGTAGAATTCAGGGAGAAACACAGAAAGGAGGAGAACCACAGAATGGTTTTCGCGAACATCCATATGGGGCAGAAGAATAAATACATACGAAGACCGTGTCTCCAAAAATGAAAGAACTGGCCACTGGGGGACAATTGTGAGCACCCCTCCCCAAGTCTCAACTTAGCCCTCTTCGTTTGTACTCGAAGGTAACTGTCTGTTCATCCTAATTTTGATTCAGAGCATGAGTAAGACTATAATGTGGCTGAAAGAGAAAGACAGTCAGGACAGGGCAGGAAGAAACCTTAGCCCGCTTTGCCTGTTGTTGTTTTAAGCTTAGCAAGGAGAATAAATGTGTTTTTCTTTTACTAATGTTACCAAAAGAGAAAGAGCTTTGTGGATTATAGACATTGGTAGCTTTTTAAAATGTATCTGCCGAACATCTGTCGTGTGGGACAGACCAGGAACCTTTTAGGAAGTGCAGATTTTGTGACTCACAATGTGAATTCAAATTTAAATGGGACATTCATTGGCCTCACTTAATGGAGCATTTTCTGATAATTAACTCTCTCATCTCTCTACCCCACCCCATCTCTCTGTAACTTTAAGCATACTTGCCACATAAGAGTAAGTGTGTTAATGATGATAGTTTTAGAGAGATAGTTCATCAAAATAGATGTCTGCCAGGAAGTGGTGCTTGACAAAATTTTAAATAAAGCAAGGCAGTATGACACATAGAAACTAGTCACTCAATCTTTATTTACTGCATTCCAACAATATACAAAGAAGAAATGGAATCCTGTAGAAGGGAGAAATTTAAAAGTTTCACTAATTAAGAGTAGATGGGGCAACAGTGGAAAGTTACAGGGTATTCTGGAGACTTCCAGTTCAGAGATTAAGGGGATTGGAATTTAGAGGAATTGATAGGTATCTTGAGGAGAGAAAAGGAAGATCACCAATGGGACAAGGGCAGTTACCTGGTATAGGCATTCGGAACTTTGAATTTTGCAAGCAAGCATGTAATAAATACCAGATGGGGTCAAAATACTATTCGTTTCTGAAGTCAATGTGTACCTTATGGAAACGGGCAGAAGTCACCAGAACAAATGAACATAGTGGGGGTATCTATAAATAGCAGTGTCATGTGCAGTGATAACCAGGCGCAAGAACGGAATTAGATTAAAGAAAGCATCACTCGTGGCCATTCATGAAGACCACTTGATGCAATTTGAATTAAAAATTTGGAAGAGTCTCTGGGAAAGTGTTACACCCGGGAGAAGAGCGGTCAACAAATGAATCAAGTGAAATAGGGCCAGTCTTACCAACTTGATGAGACTTTTATCAACCTAATGAACAGAGGTAAAGAAACACAGATTGAGTGGTTTGACAGCCTAGTTTAGGAAACATTTGTTTCTCCCTTACTATGTGTTAGGCAGAATTCTGAGTACTCTTGAAACAAAGATTGCCAGTAACACTGAAGTAAGAATTCCCTTGGCTGTTTCAGCCAGAAGATGCACCTGCTGATATGGTTTCAACCAAAGGACATCTCCCTTAGCTGAAGGAAGCCCACTGTAATCATTCAAGCTTTCATCTTTAGGAGGAAAGCAAGTAGGACAGTGAGGGAAAGAAAAACAATTCCTGTCTCTTTCTCCTATCAATCAGAGCTGTAATCCACAGAGAGGGAAGTGTCCCGGGCGTATCACTCTCATATTCAAATAGTATTGCCCACATTCCCCCGATAGTCCTCTCCCTAAGAGTTTATTGTTTGGTATTCCAAGTATCACTTGCTCAGAAATAACCTGAATGCAATCCCAGGACCCCTCCTCCTTCTCTCTCTTCCTCCCCACCTTGCTCTCTCCATTCTAGGTATACTGGCTTTCTTGCCACTCACACTAAGCATACTCCCAACTCAGGTTGCTATCTTTGTGATTTTTTTTTTTAATCTGAATGTTATTACCCTAGATATCTGCATGGCTTCTGCAAAATGGGACTTGATCAAAGTGGCCTTCCTTGACCGTCTTCTGTAGAATAGCTCCACTTACCCACCACTACCTCCATCCCCTTTATCCTGCTTTATTTGTGTTCAGATTATTTATCATCACATAAACTATATAATTTGGGGGTTATTTCTTGCTTTTTGCCACTTGAATGTAAACTCCATGAAAGCAGGCCCTTTGTCTTTATTTCTTACTAGTCTCATAAAACTAGAATAGCAGCTGACTTATAGTAGGTATTCAACACACATTTGTTCAATATAGGAATTAGTGTCCAAGGAAAAGCACAAAATGCACTTGGACACAGACAAAATATAGAGTGATTCTAGATGGAAGTGTCATGAAGGTCTTAGGAAAGATGATTGATGTGTATCTACTATGTACCCAGGTCACTGGTGGTAGTGGAGAGGAGAGGGAAAGGAAAAGGGACAGAGAGAGGGAGAGAGGGAGAGGAAGAGAGAGAAAGAGAGAGAGAAAGAGAGATTCTTATCCAGTAATATTCTTCAAAGGTTCTACAATGTCAAATCATAATGATATTTGAGAATAATTACTAGAAATAGTAAAGGCTTTGAAAACTAAAGTCATTATGAAAGATGACTTAAGGAAATGGTAATTTTCTCAGCCTAAAGAAAACAAAGCACAGAGGAGATAGGAGTAGGAGTCAGAGAATGGAACAATATAGCTGTCTTTAAATATTCCGGAGATATCCTCTGAAATAGTGAGTAGACTTATTTTCTATTGTTATGACAGAAAGTTTTAGGAAGATATGGTAATTTTGTTTTAAAATTCTAATCATTAGAGCTGTCCCAAAGTGGAATAAAATCCATCAATGTATTAAATCAGAAATAATCTGAGAAGGCCATTGTAAACTAGACTCCTGTTTTAGATAAGAAGTTGTACCTGATGACTCATCGTTAAGTCTCTTTCAAACTAGTTTTCTACACATGTGCACGCACACATACACATAATCATTGGGTTTTAACTACAGATCATCTAGCTAGTTTCTAAAATAGAGGATACCCAGTTAAAGTTGAAGTTCAGATAAGCAATGAATTGTATTTTTTAATTATAAGCAGGTCTTATGCAATATTAAGAGGAAACTTGTATCAGTATTTCCTTTGTTGTTTATCTGAAACTCAAATTTAACTGGACATCCTATATTTTATGTGGCAGTCTTATGCTTTACGGAACAATATAACAAAACTAAGGCATGTAAGTCTTCAGAATTCAGAATTTTCATAATTAATGTAATAAATATAAAGCGGGGGGGGGTTGCATGCCAGGATTTATTCAAACATCTATGGACATTATAGTTTTGGCACAGATTTGGGGGTATTGGTCTTAAAGCCATACTATCAGGAGAGATTTTTATCTCTTTTATTTCATTTTAATGTTTATTTATTTCTGAGACAGAGCATGAGTAGGGGAGGGGCAGAGAGAGGGAGACACAGAATCAGAAGCAGGCTCCAGTCTCTGAGCCATCAGCACAGAGCCAGATGCGGGGCTCGAACTCACGAACCGGGAGACCATGACCTGAGTGGAAGTCAGACGCTCAACCGACTGAGCCACCCAGGCGCCCCTCTTTTATTTCATTTTAAATCATATTTGACTATATTATTTCACAGTTTTTTTTTTAATTTTTTTTTAATGTTTTTATTTATTTTTGCGAGAGAGAGACAGAACATGAGCAGGGGAGGGCCAGAGAGAGAGGGAGACACAGAATCGGAAGCAGGCTCCAGGCTCTGAGCTGTCAGCACAGAGCCCGATGCGGGGCTCGAACCCACAGACTGTGAGGTCATGACCTGAGCCGAAGTCGGACGCTTAACCGACGAGCCACCCAGGCGCCCCGTATTTCACAGTTTTTGAGAATTCTAAAATGTATTTGCTTTAATGTTGATTTGGGGGTGGGGGGAGGTACCATACTACCTCTAGAATTTCACAGGGGACTTTGTCCTAAATGATTCACAGCATATCATGGTGGCAATTTGGCTTTCTTAGTATTTTCTTAACAATCTAATTTCCATTTAGGTTATTTGGCACACAGTCTTTAGTACAAATTATTAAGCATTAATGCTGACAAATGATTGGATTCACTTTTAATAGAATGTAATTTAAAAATTATAATTATATCAAAATTAAGATAACCACAGAATAGTTACCAAACAACTTACTAAAATTTTATTTTGGATCAACAGAAGCATGGCTCAAATGACACTAACAGAAGGAGAGTATTTCTGTTTAGCAGCTGAAGAGAGGGGTAAAAAGCATAAAGGGCGAAAGCATAAAGCTTTGAAATTATAAAAATTCTTGGCAATTTTCTAAATCATAAATTCATTTTTAAACTATTTTGAGTTTTGTGCATCAAGTGAGGAGTGTCAATATTTTCAGTTGCACTATTTCCAGTCGACCACTTTCAATATTCATATGAAATGCCACGGCCTTGTATAAAAGTGTCTCTGACCTCAAAAGGCTTAGGCCTACTTTGGAAGGTAATATGAACAGACGTGAAGCAATTACAAGAAAATTTATTCAGTGTGCTATCAAGTTCTAAAACCAAAAATTTAAAGAATAGAGAAGTCATGCGATGGAGCCATTGAGAAAGTTTCTCAGAGAAATGGGGGCCTAATGTGTGCCTTGCAGAGTGGGCTGGGAATGCATTCTTGGAGAGGCGGGTGAATATAAGGTCAAGGAAGAAGTGATATGCACGAAACTTTGGTCAAGAAACCAAGAATGAGGGTAGGAGAAGCCAGTGGTGACACAGAAAGCAAGGAAAAAGTAGAATACTTCTCTTTGGAAGTCGTGGCCCATGTTCGTGAACAGGAAACAGAGCCCTATTGATCAGGACCTTAAAGGCCACACCACAGAATTTAGGCTCACTGTCACAGGCAATATGGAGCCATCATGTATGCCTGCCCAAGCAATGGTGATCATGAGAGTGGCATTTTTGGTGGTATTCACTGTTCAGGCAGCTCAGCAAAACTGACTCAGAGCACTTCTGTACTATCCAACCAAAACTCAGAGGACAGAAATTGACATTATCATTCTTTGAGTACTTGTTCAAGAAAAGTTGTTTGTTTATTTGCAGATTTCCAAGCTTGTAGGGTTCCTTCTACTCAAGAATGAAGATACACAAACTTTTCTGTGTGGTTGCAAATCAATATTTAGGTCTCTGAGAATTCCACATAGGTTGGTGGTTTGGTGAGCAGAAGGTGCGAGAATAGCTTGATCCTGCCTCCTTGCCACAGGCAGATCCCCTACTGACAGCCACAGGGGTTTGGCCTATGTCTGGGCTCTCAGATGCTGCCATTAAGATTACTTTCTGAGCATTAATCTCTTTGAGACCAGGCACACTGTTCAAAGAGATGTCACTTCCATGCCTTTCTCCCCCAACCAAAGGGGAAGGCATTTTTGTGAGATATATTTTTGCCAGCTCGTCCATCAGAGAATATTTATTTGTTCATTAATTTCTTTTATGAACATTGTACAAGTTACACAGTACAGTACCTTCTGATCATTTATTGCCCAGATTTATGCTCCGTGACTTGATGGAAAGAAAGTGCAGCCCCAGCATGGAGCTCCCTCATTCTCTGTGTAAGCAGTTGTGCCACGATTTACAGGGCAAAGGCATTCTTTTTAGACACTGTAATTAGCACTTGTCTTATTTATACATCTTCCTTAACATGGTGTCCCCTTTAAAAATATTTTTATTTTAAAATGGCATGCAAGGAAATAGCTCAGCATGCGTTAGGGAAAAAAGAAGAAGAAACAGCAAACCACTGATAAATCCATCTGTTAAAAACCACAGTACACAAATTAAAAGAGTAAGTTAACGTTATATGTCTTAATCCCCTAGCGCCATTGTTCGTGCTTACTATTTCTTGCAGATTTTCAAAAGATATTTTTTCCAGTAGACCAACTCCTTTTAGTTCACACCCTGGAAATGCTTTGCTTGTTTTAAACAGGTCCATTATGCTCTCCAACACCCACATATTTACTAAAGTCCAGCTTTAGTAAAACTAGTTATCTGGTTTTCCTCTATTATTTATGTTGTCTTCTCCAACTCTCCTTTCAGACAATTCATAGTTACCCAAAGATGTATTAAATTCCTCACCAAAGTTTGCCTACTAAATGCAAACCGTGATTCTGCCTCTAGCAGAGCAAGACACAGTAACTCAACAGTTCTAAGATTTCTTTCTTAATTCTTAAAGGTTTCCCTTCCTCCATCCCTTGTGAGATAGGTGAGGAAAGCAATTGCCCCCACTGCTTAATGCATCACAACTCAGAAACTCACTCCATCCTTGTAATTCTGAATCCCAGCCCAGCTGGCGGTTCCTGGATTTCAGACTCTGAATATGAGTTCAGCACTTTTAAATCAATCACTCTGAACAGTATTTCTGTCAAATGGAAACCTTTTCTTCTTTGGCAGAAAGGCTTTCCTGGTTTTGACTGCAGCCCTGGAGAACTGAACAGTCTCATAAATGAAACCAGGATGTCGGAGAAAAATTAAACTAGATATAATTTTCTAGCGTTGTCATTGGAAGAGTCCTGTTCCATTTACTGTTCAGGAAGACGAAGGCACCTCTGTACCCTGTATGATTTTTGAAATAGTTTCCCCATTCCAGGTTAATGGCGTGTTGCAGTTTGACTAGCAGGGGGTTGCTTGAGTTAGGTGGAAATGGAGGAATGAAGTACTCCTTAGACTCGATTCCTCTAACTTAAAATTCTCCCTCCAATTATTAAAATGTTTTTAGAATTTAGTTACATCATAAATTTTGCTATTTATTGCTCTTAGCAGGTTATATCCTCCTTTGTAAATCTTGTTGTTGGTAGGATTGACTGGGTAGTACAGAGGACTCTTGGCTTAGCCACACAGCGACTTCGGAAATAATGCTTCTTCCATTTTTCTCTGACGAGTTTAAATCTGAGGCCTTGAAAATAAAGAAATGGTGTTAAAGCCCTGAAAATGGTATAAGAGACCAACTCTTTTGGGGATTTAGATAATAATAACTCAACAAAATTCTTATAGTTTTTACTATGCACAGAGTAAACTCTTCTTGACTCTTTCCATGTACCCCCTGTTGAGTACCATATGTGATCCATTGTACGCAAACATCGAGGTAACGCAGAAACTAATGCTTCCTATATTCTCAGCTTCCTACTATGCTGTCTTTCATATATACCTGGGTCTCCCATCACCTAAAATAACCTAAAATATATACAGAAATATAGACTGTAAGATTTATTAAGAAAAGTCCATGGAGAGGTGCTGATTTCCTCTGCCAGATTGCACTGTAGGATATTTACAAATGCCATTTCCTGCTGTTTTTCATACAATGACTATTTCTCATATCTTAATTTCTTCAAAATGCTCCAAATATTTCATATAATCCCTTAGATACCTTGAAATGATTTTATCTCTAGACAGCCATTGATTTCTGGACACTCAACATGAGATTTTTAAGTTCTAAAATACACTGGGATTGGTAGTTATAGGTAAATATGAACAATGAGGAAGAAAGGTTTCAACATATATGAACATGACTACCAAATTTTATGGAAATAATTTTGCAATAAGTACATTCATTCATTCAATGTTTATCCAACACATATTTATTGAGTATTTACTATTATTGAATGCCAGGCCGTATGTTAGCTATTATAATTCAGAAGTAAGAGAAACAGATATGGTCCCTGACTTCATGAACTCTGGACATTGGGTTCTTTGAAACAGGAGGACCAAACTCTTGGATTCTTTAGAGAAACGTTGCTGGACTCAATTGCAATAGAATTCTGAAAGTTCAATTTAAATGTGCAGCAATAGGGGTGCCTGGGTGGCTCAGTCGGTTAAGTGTCTGACTTTGGCTTAGGTCATGATCTCACAGTTTATAGGTTTGAGCCCCACATCAGGCTCTGTGCTGATGGCTCAGAGCCTAGAACCTGCCTCAGATTCTGTGTCTCTCTCTCTCTCTGCCCCTGCCCCACTTGTGTTCTGTCTCTCTCTCCTTCAAAAATAAACATTAAAATTTAAAAAAATAATAAATGTTCAGCAATATGTAAAAAGAACTAAGAAAAAGCCATATAAGAGGTATGTTTCAGGGCACCTGGGTGGTAAGTTGAGCGTCCAACTCTTGATTTCAGCTCAGGTAATGATCCCAGAGTCATGGGATCGAGCCCCACATTGGGCTCCATGCAGGATGTGGAGCCTGCTTAGGAGCGTGCCTCTCTCTCTCTCTCTCTCTTTCTCTCTCTCGAAAAAACGAAACAAAACAAAAAGCAAACAAACAAACAAAAGAGATGTGTTTCAAATAGATGGCTAAGAAAATCATAGAGCGTTTGAGCTAAAAAGCACCTGAAAGATCTTATATCCCAGCCTCATTATTAACCCAAATGGAATTCTTGTTTGTGTTAACACAGTGGTTGATGACTGAGTTGAGTCCATAACACACATCTCTTGACATCCAGGAAAGCACCTAACCAACCAGTGCTCTTTGAATATTTGAATGATAAATTCAAATTCAAGTGTAATCATTGCACAACGAAATGTAGTGGGTTGAATTGTGTCACCACCCCCCAAATTCAAATGTTGAAATTCCACCCTCCAATATGTTAGAATGTGATCTTGTTTGGAAACAGAGTCATTGCTGATGTAATTCGCTAAATTAAGATGAAGTCATACTGGCATAGGGTGGACATCTCATCTAATATGGCTGGGGTCATTGTCAAAAGGAGAAACTTGGAAACTGACATGTACACTGGGAAGACGCCATGTAAAAATTGTTATTACGTTGTCACAAATCAGGGAACTACCAGGAAGCCAGAGGAGACGCTTGGAACAGATCTTCCCTCTTGCCTTCAGAGAGAGCGTGAAAACTGCGGACACCTTGATTTCAGACTTCTAGCCTCCAGAATGGTGAGGCAATAAATTTCTGTTGTTCGAGTCACATACTTTCTGACAATTCCTCACAGTAATCCTAGGAAACTAATATAGAAGCCAATTGTATTTTAGGCTTACTCAGTTTGCTTTTCATTCACATATTTATTGAACACCTACTACGTGCCAAGCACTGCACAAAACATCGGAGATACAAAGATGAATAAGACCCGATCCCTCTTTTCAAAATATACATGAATATTCCAAAGCATTAAATAGTGATGTTGTTGGGTTCCTCCCACCCCAATCTGGGATCCGCTTCCATCTATGTGGTTCTTTCCCAATAAATATGATGTATTCCCCCAATCAACGCTGGAAGACTAGATTCCACTTCTATCTTGGGCCTAGCCTCTTCCCTGGAAATATGTGAAACTTGCTTCCCAGACATAGTAACCCTCTCCAATCAGTGAGTCATGGACTGGGGGTGGGATTCGGGCCAGTGGCAATCCCTTAGCGTGCTATTAAACCAAGCATCTCTAATCCACCCACCAGAAGAGTGCGGGGAGGCCTGCACTGAGTCCCTGTCATGCTTTACCAAGCCCATAAAGTGAGTATTTAAAATTTTAAAGTTTTCAAATGAAATATACAAAAGTTGATTATTTAGCAGTTTATCAACATTACCCCCCTTGTGGCAAAGGGAGCAGACAATAAAATTGTTCAAAAGAGGATTCAAAACTACTTTCTGCCGTTTTACTGCAACTTTAAAGAGGTCTAAAAACAAGTCTCCCAGAAGGCCCCTGGCTGGCTTTCCTGCTTCCACCCCTGAGAGCATGTGTGCATTCCTACAGCTGATGCTGCTGGAGTCAATCCCTGTCCATTCCCACAGGGACCCCTCGGTCGCGCCTTCCAGGGCTGTGCCTGTGACAACCAGAAGCCAGAGCAAATTGCGGGAACTCTGGCCCACAGAACCAACAGTGAGACAAATCGTGACTTACATTGTTCCTACTTCATCATGACCTCTTGTCTTTCTCTATTTCCCAGTGACCGTCTGCCCCACATCCTTCTGTCTCCCCTGCCACAATAGTCGCTTCCATGCAAAGAATAGCAAGAATGAAATTAAAGGAATACAAAATTAGGCAAAGGTTATAATTGCCCTTCAGTAATTTCTCTTTATGGGGATGGTAGGATTACCACATATGCACTACAGGAAAGGAGGGAAACAAATCGTGTTTCTTCAAAGTTACAAGGAATGTGCAGCAGGCTATTTATGTTTCTAGAAATCCCACTGGTAGAGCCTGAAAGATGAACTTTTAAGTGAATTTATGATAGTCTAATTATCCATGGTTTTTAGTGCAGTTCCTATTTTTTTACTTGAGGCCAACTCTCTTTAAATCTTACCTTATCTAGAAAAATAAAATATATAGGCTCATAATGTCCAGAGCACCCCTTTTAAATGGCAGAGGATAAGCCAAAAGGTCTAGTACATACAGATCTCTTTAAGGCCTCTTGGCCCTTTTACATTTTTGTTTTATTGTCTCTTCTCAGCTGCAAGTGAACACAATGGGGGACCTTAATGTTCCTGCTGTGGATTTATACTGGACTTCCTGGAAGTAAGCCTCTGCCGGGGTGGGTACCATGCTCTCATGTCCACTGTCTAAGACAATGGGAGCAGGTACCATTGCACATATAGAGTGGGTGACCCAAGGTGAGATACAGAGAAAACCCAAGTTCCAGCAGATGGTTATGAGATCACAGAGAAGGAGAAAAAGTACAGGAACATATTATTAGAATTAGGTACTCAATCACTTAGTTGTTTACTCAAAAATATTTATTTATTGAGCTTCTAGTCTGTGTCGGGGACTGTGTTAACCTCCATGGATATGATGTTGTACAAATACTGACATGCCTACTATCCTCACAGAGCTCACAGTTTGATGACAGGGAGGCATCCATCAAATCATGATACAAATAAATTAAAAATACAAGTGTAAGTGCTGCAAACAATGTGAAGTGTTTTTGCGGGCATAAAATGAGCCAGTTTTGCCTAGTCTGAGGTGGAGGGAGTGGGAGGAGGACGTCAGAGGAGCCTTGCCTGAAAAAGTAACCAATGAGCAAAGATTTAAAGAAACTTTGGGAATCAATTATACAGCAAAAGTTGGAGGTGGGGATTGGAATGGGGTAGAGAACATTCCAGGCAGCGTATGGAAAGAGATCACGCGTCCTTTGTGGAAGGAAGAAGGGCCCATTGAAGGAGCTTGAAGACCTGTGTACCTGAACACCTGGAGGGAAAGGTGTGAAATGAAGCTGACATGGTTAGTAGGAGGCAGCCCGTCCATGCATGGCTTGGCAGACCCTATTAAAGCTTTGGAAGTGATCCAAAGAGCAATGGAGAGCTATTGAAAGGCTTAAAGGAAGGAGAGTAACATGAGGAGAAAACAATTGTCCTGTGGATCAGGTGGAATTAGCTACAGCCTGTGAAAACTTCATGCTCCCCACCCCCGAACTCTACTCCCAGACCAGAGCCACATCTGGAAACCCAAAGTAATCCCAGGTTACCAAGGGAGTTTTAAAGGCTCACGCTAATTTTCTTTTCTTGCACATTGACTGGAAATTTTCATATTCCCCAACAAAGGGGACAGCAAACTTTTACTTAAGATGTGGCCATTTGGACTGCACACCCAGTAAGATTAGCAACTAATGGTAGACTTAGAAGACAAAATATTCCATTTGGAGGATCTCAGCAAGCCACCTGCTAGGAGATCAAGTAAAACGTGCTGAGACTGTTTCTGGATCACCTTGAATTTACTTCAATATCCATAACCAACTTCTAACACACCACGTATTCCAGACTATCAAAGATTATCGAAAGTGATAGTAATGTAATGTAAGTTGTTTACCTTCAGAAATAATGAGCTGATTTATAATAACAGAGCAATAACCGCACTTCCACGTTACTGGCCAAGAAAACCTGGCTATTACCCAAATTTGGGTAAATCACACCACAAACACATGTTAATTTTGGCCGCCCCTCCTTACTTAACTAAATGTTTATTTCAAATTATCTGAGCTCCCCGCGTTCATTTGTATCCCCTCTTCCATACACTGTGGATGGAGGACTCTTTTCAAAACCTGAATTCGCTCGTGCCATTTTGGCGGCTGCAAAGCCTTAGCTGGCTTCCCAGTTACTGGGGGCTGTAGGCCAAACAGCAGCAAGGCCCCTAGCGGTCCTGCGGGCAGCCGCACCTATGTCTCCAATTCCATCTGGCCCTGTGCTCCCCACAACTTCCTGTGGGCAGAAACAATGCTGCAAACAAGATCCAGCCTCTGTCCTCAAGGCGCTTGTGGGCTGGTGAGAGATGTTACATGACGTTACATGGATTCCATTATTGCCATGTAAATGGGCAACTTCTGACACAGCAAATGCAGGCTGTTAACAGAGAACAAATTACCAACACTTAATCCAGGCTCATAGAATCAGGGAAGTTTTTCTGGATTCAGTGTCCTCTAACATGTAGCTCCAGTGGTGAAGACCACACAGTTTAAAACTTAATTGTACATGTTCTGATACAGGCCACTCTTTTTCTTTTTCTTTTTTTTTTTAATATGCTAATCTTATTTCCAAAATTATATTGTAAACTCCTTGAAGGCAGACTATTTATTACTTACACTTCTATACCCTGAGCATTGTCCGTGTAGTGCTGACCACATGGTGTGTGCTTCTAAATCTATGTTGACCAATTAATAGGACAGTAAATTCTTGCCTCGGAGTGTGAGAGGCAAGGGAGGAACGGCAAAAGACCTGTACATACCAAATCAACAAGGAATGGAAAGCAACGGCCATGTGGAAAATGCTGGCACAAAGACAAAGTTTTATTGGTACTTTAATTTTTTTCAGTTTAACAGTGATAATGCTATAATGACTCTGTGATTTAATTGACAGGTAGGAGCCAGAACGAGACCTCACTAACTCACACTAATGAGAGGTAGGCCCATTGCAGTCCAATGGAGGCAGCTCTTAGTAATTGATTTTCTATTTTTAAAATATGTGCTTAGCTCGCTCTGGCCAACACACACACAAGTTGACAGCAACACAGAATACACTCTGTTCTTTCATTTTGTCAAGTGTAGTTGCATTTTAATTATTTATGATAATACTTAATAGTATATTAGTAAGTGTCCCGTCGTGTGGCATATAAAAATAATGAAGTCTCAGTAATACGAGAACACGATAGAGCTCTCAGCTATTAAATCTTTGCTGAGAAGTGAGGGGAGACTGGGGGGTTCTTTGTGAGAACTGGGGGTTTGCAGATTAGGGAAGTGAAAATTAGCAAAGTTTTTCTGAATTACATTTATGAAGTATATATATGGTGGTTTTTTTGTTTTTTTTTTTTTTTAATTTTTTTTTCAACGTTTTTTATTTATTTTTGGGACAGAGAGAGACAGAGCATGAACGGGGGAGGGGCAGAGAGAGAGGGAGACACAGAATCAGAAACAGGCTCCAGGCTCCGAGCCGTCAGCCCAGAGCCCGACGCGGGGCTCGAACTCACGGACCGCGAGATCGTGACCTGGCTGAAGTCGGACGCCCAACCGACTGCGCCACCCAGGCGCCCCATGGTGGTATTTTTTAAATGCATTGAATATGACTACTATGTTTGAATATGGCAAATATGTTAAGATACATGGTTCTTTTATGTGGGCTGCTTAGTAGATATTAAGACTTAAAAAAAAATAGACCTCAGCTGCTTTTTTACTTCATGGCATCCTTTTATATACTTTATTTTTAATTCTGACTCCCACAAAACACATTCTACCTCCTGATTATTAAGAATAATTTGAGCATGTGAAGGTTTTTTAAATTTCAAATTAATCTTTCGTATGGTTATGGATGGAATTATAATCATTTCCTGGGGAAAAATAAGATTAATGTTTTAAAAGTTATATAAGACTTCATATTTTTGCTATTGGTATATTTTACATAGTTTTTTTTTTTTTACTTAAATATTCTGTTACATCCAACTTTCCAATTCTAAATTCCAGAAATAAATTTTACAAGATTCAGTTGAATAAATGTCTGCCAGAAGACTCCACCAAATTCTACCTCCAAACACCACCCCCCACCCTGGAAAAAAAATGGGGGGAACCACTCTTTCTCTGCAGTGGGGTCTTTGTTCTTTTCTACCCTTTGAAAAGTGTTTGCCTGGTTCCTTTGTCTTGGTAATTGAAAACGTCTCCCAATCTTTTCCGGCCTTCTCTGTAGACTGTTTCTTCTCTTTCTTTGAATAGCTCCTTCTGCATTTCCTTGCCATTTTGTCCTCGTCTCTGTGTTCTCTCAAAGCTCATCCCTCATTCTCTGAAAACCCTTGTTGGCACCATGTTCTTGTTCTAATTGGTTCTATTCCCTCACCCACTAATTTTATGAGTTCTCTTTCTCCCCCACATTCATTGAGAACTAAAATAAGAGTTTTGTTTCATTACTAAAATATTGAAAATATCTGCATTGAAGTTCTACGTTTCAAGTGGCCAGTTTTTATGGTACAGTTTGTATCATGACTTTAAGTTACTTGTTGGGAGAATAAGAATTGAATGCTCATAATAAGAGCAGCCATTGAAGGCACAATCATCTTATAAAAATAAAAATTCAGAGAGAAAGAGGTCTTATTTCTACTTTGAGGATTGATAGCGAAGGCAAACCTGCAAATAAATATCAAAATTATTAGCCCAGATGAATACTTTGGCAGTGCATCTTCTGTTTATATGTTCTGTTTATAAAATGAAGAGAATATGTATAAATATATATTTAATCACTCTCAGGGATTACATTTTTATTTGCTTTATACAAGCACTGGATAACTTCTCTGGAAACTTGGTTATAAAGATTAATGATACCTCTCATGAATAGGGAAAAGATTTACAAGATGTGGTGTCCAAGGAACATGGCTAGACAACTTAGAAACTTAGAAAATATTACATACTCTGTTTCCCAAGAGAAGACCCCATGGCTTCAGGTCAATTAGAAACTAAAGTGGGTAGAGAATCCAAGGTGAACTATACTTGGAAGAATCCTTCAAGAGGTTTGATGATGATGATGGTTGTAGTACCTCCATCATCATAACAGCAACTGAGGGCAGGTATTTTGTTCTCAAGGCAAGACGCTTGCCAGAATAAAGTGGAACAGAATCAGATTCAGACATAGGGTTTCCCAGAATAGGAATTTTCAAGACAGTGGCAGAAAAGAAAATGAAATGAAACAAAATCTGAGTCAAGGAACTTTGGGCACATGAGGATAAGACTCAGGAGCTCAATGGTCATTGCAGGCGCACTGGGCCTTTGGTATAATTAGTAGCACACAGAATGTAAGAGCACAGTGGTTAGGGCTGAGGTGATTAGATTCCACTGCACATGGGTTGTGAGAAAAAAAAAATATTGATGGCTTTGGGAACTCTGGTGAGTGTCACCCCTCAGGAGAAGTAATTAAGAAACACAGCTGGGTAAGACAGAATCAGAAGCTGACAAGCAGTGATTTCCAAAGTAAAATATCTATGGCTATATATGTATCCATTGAAGTACACAAATAAATATGCATTTATGATAAGTATGCTCATATACCAACACAACATAGCTACTTTCCATCTTGCATCAGAGAAACTTGTTCCATAAAGAGTCTAGGATAATGTGTAGAAATACCACTCCTTTACTCCAAAAGCATCCAGACACCTACACCTGTGAAATTTGACATGTTCCACATTCTAGTGCCTTCCAGTTTCAAAGTACACCAGGTACATACTAGAGAATGGAAGAAAGGAATGTTTTTTGATGACTTCCATTTCTAAGCAATGACAAACCAGATAGCTTGAAAACTCTCCCAGCAGTGAAACACCTAGAAATTTTAGAGAAACAGATATATAACATACATCCTTTTAAATGCATAGGCCAGATCACAGGAATATCAGGGAAAACCCCATGGTTCAAAAATATATAGGAAATTGGTTGACAAGCAGTGCCATGAGTAGGCACTGATACTTCAGTGCTTGTAGGAAGAGGTTACCAGGTTCAGGAACCAAGGAATAAGAGGCAAGGTATAGAAGCCATAGTAAGGGAGAGAGTAGCAACTGAGACCCTATTTCTAAATCTGAAACAAAAGCATAAATTTAAGAAAACTGCCCACTTGTGTAGGAAAAAAGGATGCTTTTCTGTATAAACATGAGCTCTAAGTAGCGGGGAGGGAATTGCATACTTGAGAATTTATAATCTTTATAATCTTGTGCTTTCCTCTAGGCAGGTATGATTTCCAATCAGTATGAGCAAGAACCCCCTTAAACTAAGAAATTACATATCATGGGCCCAAGCTGGGATGATGTGTACAAGCAAACACACACACACACACACACACACACACACACACACACACAGGATGAAGGGATAGACACCCCCTAAGAGTTTGAATATAATTCTCACAGATAAACCTTTATTCAAAATCAACTCACACCTCCTCTCACATAAGTTTAAATACTCTAAAAGAATTACTTTTAAAATAACTACTTTGAAAGACAATGAGACCATGATATAGGAATAAGATACTATAAAAAAGACTAGTCAACTATTGAAATAGTGGAAATAGAACATGTAAAATTTTTAAATACAGCCATATAAAACTAATGATCTATTTAAACATAAGATTAGATCTAGCTAAAGAGAGAATTAGGAAACAAGAAGACAGATCTCTGGAAATATTCTTATGATATAGCATAGAAAGATAAAGAGAAGGATACAATGGAAGAAAGTTTAAGAGACATAGAGGATCAAAAAAAAAAAAAAAGTCAAATACATATTCTGAAGAAGCCAAAAAGAAGAGAACAGGAAGAATGGAGAAGAGACAATATTGAAATGATAATTGAGAAATTGTTCCAAATTTATATGACTTGTTCCAAATTTATATAATCATGAATTATCAGATTCAAGCAGTACACATAATCTGAAATCTGCACCTAGACATATCATACTGAAACTCCAGAACCTCAAATTTTTAAAAAGTTTCTAAAAGTATCCAAAGAAAAGAAAGAACACCTTTGAAAGAATAAAAATATACTGTCAGCAACGTTATTAATGACAATACTAGCAATCAAAAGAGTGATGTCAGTATGTTGAACCCACATAGTCATCAACTGAAACCATACTGTGTGATCACCCTGCAGATAAGGATGCAGTCTCCAGTCAAAATTCAGCTCAAATATCATGACTGATGGTGCCACACAAACACTAATAAGATATGAAAAGTTTTATTAATCACAGAATGAGGCTTTATGGAGAGAACAGATTCCAAAGCAGTTCTGAAAATAGCTTGAGAGCATATGGAATGGAGACCCTCTTGTGATGGTTACACAGTCAGGGGCTGAGGTGAGGATTTCCTTGCATGATCCAGAGTTTTCATGGTTTAAACTTTTTGTATATGAGGACCACAGTGTTATGGTTGTAGTAATCCATCATGAGATGCCATTCATTCCTTCCAGGTTAAAAACAGACCAGTTTGGATTTTGAAATAAAGTAACAGTAGAGATAATTGCCTTTTCTAAAATAGGGTTCAATCCTTAAAAGCCTCATTTTACTTTATAACGGGCATATTGACTATTCTAACTTGGGACAGGGAGGTGAAAATGTCTGTCAGATCTTTTTCCTAAGTCAATTGTACGTCCCAAAGAATTTAATTTTAATTTACCTATCATTGGGGCAGATTATTTGTGCCCATTATGGGGTATTTTAGGCCATTGGGTAATATGGCTATGGGAAATTTAAGCAAGACAATACTTCCAGTGGTTAAGATGCATTTTATATCTCTGTGCTTTACATTATGTTCAACAACTCCCCTAAGATTACAGGTGATATCTTGTTTGAATTTAGTGGAATGTCCAAGTATAACTGTAATTTGAGCCCCAGTATTGATTAAGGCCATGAAGTTTCCCCACTGATATATCTCAGTGGATGTTAAATTCAGAACCTATGTAATAGAGGCACAAAAACAAATCAATGGTGTCTGTTTTGTAGTGTAATTTATTTTAGTAAATTTGGGTTTCCAATTGGGTCAATTTATGGACCTTGTGTTCATTTTTTGTTTCTCTTACCCTATATTCAGGGTTTTTAAAATTCAGGGTTTTGTTTGTTTGTTTGCTTGCTTGCTTTTGCAGTTACTTAATTAGTTAAAGGAGGTCCTCTCCACCTTGCTTATATTTATACTTTTTCCTCTTTGAGTTTCATGTTAGTATCATCAGGGTTAAGGTCCTACCTCATAGCAATGGTTGAATTAATGACTTAGCTGTGCCACAGGCCTGCTGTGGTCATTTGCCCTATAATCCTGAGTACCAAGATATTTTTTAGGTGACAGAGGCATAGTTAGCAGCAGCAGCAAAAGCATTTTGTTGGGTCCCAGTGAGAAATCTGCTTGTAGGTGCATGGACATCAGCATGCCATATGGTAAGTGTTCTGCCTCCGTATGACTGACCACCCAATGGATCTATATGGTGTACAGGGTATCTGTCTTTCTCCTGAGAGCTCTGCAGGATGAGAACCAATACCAGAGTCAAAACCACGGGTCACAAAGTAAGAGTTGTTGCCATTGTACTAGCATCAGTCACAGCTTATGGCTTGATTCCATGGCTGGAATCAAGAAAAAACGTTCAATCTTGAGACATACAGATGGGCACACAACCCAGGGCCCCTTTAAAGAGGGCCTCAATCCTTAAGACCCTGTCCTTAAATGCCAATTATCAAAGCTTTCCACTTGGGTTTACTGGGACTCAGCAAATGCAGTATGAAGAAGCACAGTTCTAGGCACAAACTTTCCAGGAGGTACCAACACAGCTAAAGGAACATACCAGTCAGCAGGCAGCAGTGTCATTTAGTGAGGCAAAGCAAGACACAAAGTCACTGCCTAGATACCTTGCTCACTGTACCAATTGCTGTGGTCACCCCTCAAAGACAGAATGGATCCACCCTTGCCCAAAACATGGTTCAGATGTCGAAACTAATAATGCCACACATCTGTGTGGATGAGGATATGGAAAGGTTTTTCACATTCATGATGAAGCTTTCTGGGAAGAACAGAGCAGGTTCCCAAGTAGGTCCGATGTATGGTTTGACAGCAGAGAGGGGCAAATGGCTTGAGGTTGATGGTGAAGTTAGGAGCTGTATAGGGGATAAGAATTTCTCATGTGGACCATTTTTGTATGATTTGAATTTCCTATTAACTCTGAAAGAGGGAGCACCCAGGGTTTCTTTTAAAAAATTTTTTGTTAATGTTTATTCTTTTTTGAGAGAGAGAGAGAGACAGAGACAGAGCATGTTTGGGGAAGGGGCAACAAGAGAGGGAGACACAGAATCCTGAAGCAGGCTCCAGGCCCTGAGCTGTCAGCACAGAGCCTGATGTGGGGCTTGAACTCACAAACTGCGAGGTCATGACCTGAGCTAAGTGAAGTTGGACGCTTAACCGATTGAGCAACCCAGGAACCCCTCACTCAGGTTTTCTTTAAAAAAAATAATAATGTTTATTCATTTTTGAGAGACAGAGAGAGACAGAGTGCAAGTGAGGGAGAGGCAGAGAGAGAGAGAGGGAGACACAGAATCCGAAGCAGGCTCCAGGCTCTGAGCTGTCACCACAGAACCTGACCAGGGGCCCAAGCCCACAAACTGTGAGATCGTGACCTGAGTCAAAGTTGGACGCTCAACCGACTGAGCCACCCAGGCGCCCCGTCACCCAGGCTTTCTTATTATCAGTTTTCCCAGATGAGTGGCAGAAGGAGATGGGCAAGTGATGAGACTCGAAAAGGACCAGCAGTCAAACATGAAATATAGAACCAGTCTATTACATATATGATTAATTAACTATTATTCAAGAATGGGGGTAAAGTAGAATATTGTCTATAAAAAACCTGAGTTTATCACAAGTAGAATCTCAGTGAAATGCTGACTACTGGAGAACATATTTCTAATCAAAGAAACATAAACTCAGCAGGAAGGTCAGAGATGTAAGATGGAGTGGTGAGCAAAGATAGGGTAATGTTACCTGGTAGAACCCGTGATGAGGCCCATGCTAACGTTGCTTAAACTCATTAACTTATCTGGTTACATTCGCAGGGCACCATGTTAGTGGCTGACATGGTGGCAACGTGCAGGGTAAGGAACATCCCAGACCTCATAGAATTTACATTCTCATGGAGAAAGGAAGGCTGTGTGCACAGAAACTGGCTGCTCCTGCTGCCTCTGCAAATTCTTGTGGTCCCAACGCCACATTCTGTTGGTTTCTGTTCTTTGATTTTACAGGCTGTTCACCTCAGGTGCAAGTACACATCTATTGCTCTGCTACTTTCCACAAAAGAAAGTGTGCTGGGTATTATGGTCACAGAGCCTGAAGTTTTTACCCTGAATCGGAAAGGGGAGAGGGCACCTCAGGTCCTGAAACAATACCCAAACACCTTAAACTGACATTCAGTCACAGATCTTGAAGCCACTGACACAGTCACAGATCAACAGTACCTTTCTAATGAAGCCATTTAAAATTAAGTATTTCTTCCTTTGTTCTCTCAAACAGCTCTTTCCTACCTCTTTTTTAGCCTTTATTCCAGTCTGCTTCTATTATTCTTCATTGTATCCTTGGTGAGCCACTCTATCATAATGCTAGAGAACATGATCCCTGAGTTTAGGAGATCTGTGCTTGATTCCCAGATTGCCTCTTTATCAGTTGTATAATTTTAGGCAAGGTTTCTTAATTTTTCTGAGCCTTAGATTCCTAATCTACACAATGAGAATATTAACAGTACCTAATCGTATAGTATACGGAGGATCGAAAGTGATACAGCCTACCGTGTGTTTTGCTTAAAACTTGGCACAAATGACAAAAAATAATGTTAGCAAATATTATTGACCTGTTTCCCCCACTGAAAGGTAAGCCTTTGAAGGTGAGAGACTGCGTCACAATCTGCTTGATAAATACGCATCACCGAGCACTGTGACATACATAGAGTCGTGTACACACACACACACACACACACACACACACACACACACACACACGGCTCAGTAAAATTAACATTTATTCTTAAATTCATTAAGCTCAATTTCCTAGCTAATCCTCCACTAGCTTTATGCTTCTCTCTGCTTCACATCCCTCTTTGTTTTATCTCGATTTTTTTTAATCTCTTTCGGTTTCTTTACCTTTTTGTCTTCTCAATCTCAGTAGTCATGAAAGTCCCAAGAGATAGGTAAGAAAAATAAGATTAAGAAAACCCTTTTCATAAGGCAAAGCAGTCATGGAATATAAATGAAATTTAATTTAAGAATTGCACTGGAATAAGGATGGCTAGGCATCAACCCTGAACTCCTAGCAATGTAGTCACAGCCACAGGCCTGTCCACCAGCTCCCCAGCAGCGGGCCAGTGTGGGGCGGTGTCATAGCACAAAGGTAGTGAACTGCAGCAATGGCTCAGGTCAGCTTAGCAGCCCTGTGTGTGGTTGTCCTCCCAGGGTCTGGCAAAGGTATCGGGAAGTTCTGTCTCCATGCTGATTTCTGGAGTATAAAACTCCAAACTCCATCACGGTGGCTGCCATTAACTGATGAAATCAATTAAGCAAGCAGCACTACCTGCTGAAAACTGACCTAGCAAAGACACAGAGGAAGGAATGGCGGTGTGGAAGAGATGAAACAAAGAGATACTGGACTAGGTTTTCTTCAGGCTGTGTTTTTAGAAACATAAGTTCCATCCGTGTGTTCTTTTACACTGCGTTGAGCAAGCACTTCCCCGGCAACTCGAAACAACCCCCTGCTTGGCCTCATTCCTTAACCTCACTAAGTTATTACAGTTAATACTGTGGTTAATGGTTTCTGGAAAGACGATATCTATCAGCATCTGAGTGTACACACTTTGGCCTAAATATTGAGAAATCATAGGTATGTAATGCAAAGCCTGGGTGTGCCTGCCTGTAGAAAGTAGCTTATTAGGATTAATCTTTTACAGAGTGACTAATGCACAGGGAATGAGGCCCTTTCCTCTCCGACTTGCAGAGGTTTGGTCCAAGCTTTCAAACAGGTCTCTTTGGAATGCAGCTGGTCGCTATTGAAAACTCTGCTCAAAGATATGGAATGTAAAAACCTTGCTTTTTTTTTAAAAAACTTTTGTATATTCTAGCAAGTTCTTGAAAATCAAATGGCAGAATCTAAGCAGAAGACTGACTGCCAAAACGCATGCCCAGTTGGGGAAAAGTGTGTGGGGAATCATCCAGCATACTTCAAGAGCTACAAGTGCAGCCTGGTAGAACTCTGTATTACCTTCTGTTCTGATTCCTGAGCTCTGCCAGACTTTTGTTTGAAAAAGCATCTTGATGAAGCAGTACATTTGTTACGTTGTATCTGAGAATACTTTTCCTTCACCTTGGTTCCTGCTTTTAAGTTAAGTGCGCTGACTTGCTCTCTTGAACTGCTCTTACAGGAGAGACCAAAAGCACACAAGGCAGGTGACATTATGCTGAGGGTACCAGGCTGACCTTATTGGGGGGGGGGGATATTTTTTCTGCTAAAATTAGTGCAAGACAATAAGAGTTTTTGTACTAGTGCTGTAGTCAGCTAATAAAAGTCAAATTCTTTTCCAGGGAAATGTAATTGTTACTCCTTGTAAAAAGGGGGAGGGGGGGAGGGATTGCTGTTTTATCAATAAAAGCATACAGAGCTGAATACCTACACAAAGAAATTTTCAGTATAATTTATGGCATTTCATCACGTTGAACTGCATTCCAAGTAATTCACCCTGGCAGTTTTACTCTCAAAATGGAAATCTTTATATTTTTCTTGCCTTCATCAAATGAAATGAGTTTGTGTTCAACTGTAGTCCATATACTTGATAATTTGTCTGACTGGGTAAGGTTATTAGCAATTTAAGAAATAAACCCATTTGGATTTTCAGAGAGACTTAACAGAAATAGGAGATTGCTATGATGATCTCTTAAAAATTACCATGTAACACACAACAGTGAGATTTAAGTAACAAGATTTTCCATACACCAATAACACCAAGGAAATGCAAACTCAAACTCCCTCGATTAATTTCCAGGGATTAAGTGGTTGCTATTGAAGTCAACGAAAGATACACTTTACAAAGCAGAGAGGTCATTCAGTTCAGAAAAGCAGACCAAAGGCATACTATCTTTAGAGTTTCTGTGGTTAAAATGCACTCAGATCAATTGGGTGAAAGATTTTGTAAGATTCTCCAGTCTGGTCAGAATGAAGTGGAAGGAGGTGGTCACAGCTAGAGGATCCTCAAGGTCTCAACTGTTAAAATATGAGGCCTGTAAGGGCACTTGAAGATTATTTAGCACAAGCCCATAGTTTTATAAAGGAGGAAGTTGAGGCTTGAAGAAATTAAATGACATGGCTAACACCACTCAGTGGGTCTGTATAGGTACTCACTGTCTTGCCTTTCAGATAGAGATCTTTTAACTCTCCCATCAAATTCTTTTAGGAATTAACGATTTTCTTGAATTTTATGTTGATTCCTTTTGCTTTTGTGTTTTGTAATGCAGATGATAACTCGGGTAAAATACTTATACAGAGGTTTATTTTCAAAATTGTTACTTACTATTTTTAACTTCCATTTAGCCTCTTGTGACATTACAAAAGAAATGCAGACAGTGTTTTACATTTGGATTCAACTTTTCAAATTACAAAACACTTGAATGTCTAAGACTTGCCAACAATATAAGCTACTTACTATGTAACTAAATGGGGATGAACAAGGTTAAATGAATTTGCCAAGATCACACAGTCCGGCAACCCAGAAGTTGGAATTTGAATGCAGCGCTTTTTACTGTTTATACCACATAAACTGTGGGTGGATAACTAAGGTAAAGGGGTCAACTCATAAGGTTCTCACCGAGGAGGAATTGAACTATTCATTTGCAGTCTTGCTGTAAGAGCTTCATTTGGTGGCTGAGAATATGAGATTTAGACCCAAACAGAAATCCCACCTTTACCTTATACTAGTTTGGGGACATTGGTTAAGTGATCTGTTTAAGTCACAATGGCCTGTTTAATAGTTATAATAATAACCATAGATTTTTCTGTAACTTTTAAGTGGCAAGAAAGAGAAAGAGAGAGAGTTCTGTTTCTATGAATTTCAGTAAACACTGTTGGTAATTATCTTTTATCTCTCTCAGAATGCAGGCCCCTTAAGAGAGAAGATATGTGTTTTGTCTTTAGTGTAGAATATCAACAATGACAAGAGATGTACAGCTATATATCCCCAGAACTTAGTGGGTTGCCAGAGGAGAATAGGTGTCCAATAAACCATTGTTTTTGTTATCGTAGCGTTTAATATCAACTTTGAAGATCAACCCTACCCTGGGTTGACTGGCTGGTTGGCTTCTTATTTCTTTATTTAAGTACGAAATGAGAAGTGTGAGTTTTCGATTCTGTCTTAAGGTCTCAGTTCTCACATGCCTCTCATGTGGTAAGCATTTGCTCTACTGTTGTTTCTCTGGTGTTTAAAGTGATAGCATGTAAGGCTTGTAGCAACGGTCTCTAGCTACTTGTCTGGTGAGCTGACTATATTATCTGATGCTCAACCAAGGAAACCATCTAGTCCAATGGTAGAGGAAAATTAGTTACGTGGCACTTACTGATAAATTATACTATACTTATTATACTTTTTGAAATTTAAGGGTTTTGATGGTACACAATTTTTAATTTATGCACTAGCTTTAGCTTATCTACCTCATATGATCCATCTTGACCAAAATGACTTTTGTTTTATTTTGCATCAATTTATTTGCAAATCAGATTGAAGATGAAACACAAATATATACACAAACATATATGTATGTGTATTTTGTATGACAAGTGACTGAGGAAGAGAAAACTCAAGCTTAGTTTGCGGATGTTTCTGCACGATATTGACGCACCATCCAAAAGTGGACAGCTGCAACAGACATACTCCCCTTTCTGGGACATCCTTGAAGGATAGTAGTAAGGGGAAATCCTACCAGAGAACAGAACTTCAAGCAGGACACCCAGATGCACTAGACAGTAAATGAGAAGAGGTAGGAGTTTGTGTAGATTCACAGGTGGTAGCCAATGGGTTGCCTGGATGGTTAGGGACTTGGAAGGAACATGATTGGAAAAGTGGCAACAAGGAAATTTGGAGAAGAGGTATGTGGATAAACTTCTCTGAATGAGCAAAAAAAAAAAAGTGAAGATATTTGTGTCTCATGTGAATGATCACCAATGGGTTACTTTAGAAGAGGAGGTTTTCAGTAATCAAGAGGCTAGGATGAGCTCTCCTATGGATATCAGCAGCTTCTTTCCCCAGGCACCCCTGTTATTGCCCAAGAGGCTCATGGACCATGTGGCCATGGTGGAAGGGATGGAGAGCTCAGCAACATAGACTTCCACTTACCAACACCAATGTCAGGTATTGACATTGTCATTATCATTGACAATGATACTTACCTGGTGTCAGGTATTGCTGAATGCCCAATATGCCAGCATCAGAGGCCAGCACAGAGTCCCTGATATGGCAACATTCCCTAGAGTGTTTAGCTAGATACCTGGTTGATTGCATTGGACTGATTTTATCATGGGACAGACAATGCTTTGTTCTTACTGGAGTGGACACTTATCCTGAGAATGGAATTGCTTTCCCTGTACACAATGCTTCCGTCAAAACTACCATCTATGGATGTACAGAATGCTTGACCCACTGTTGTGGTATTCCACACAACAGTGCTTCTGATCAAAAAACTAATTTCACAATGCATAAGTTGAGAAGGGAATTCTAGGCAGGACAGGAGGAAAAGGATATGCAAAGATTAAGAGCGTGTATACAAGTAGAGAGGCAGGAGAGGCCAGGGTGTATCTGGTGATTGTCAAATACTAAAGCCTGGTTATGGGGGGCGGGGAGGGAAAGGGGGATGACGAGGGGACTGTGGCCGACCTCCAGTTTGTCAGGCAGTGGCAGGGTAGAAGAAAAGGCAAGTGATTTTATTAAGCGGGCCCTTGATGTGCACTAAAAGTTCTAAAGTCAGAAGATGCAACATCAGACTTGCATTGAAAACATTCAACTCTAGCAGAAGCAGAGATGGAGTGAAGTACCACTTGTATCTTCCAGGTCCTAAAAGCCTGAGGGTAAAACTAGGTTTGCAGTAACAATCACAAAGCGTTATTTTCCTGACTATTCACAGACCCCTCCCACTAATTTTTTTTTCCCTAAATAGATCTGAGAGTCCTTAAAGGTGTCTCCTACAAAGCCAAGTCCCTTTGGTTATTTTGTGATATTCACAATTTCCTTCTTCCCTGTTTAAGTGTGTAGGACCTGGAGCAAGACTGCCTGTAACTAAGTTCTGCCTCCTCCACTCACTAGCTAAGTGAATGCAGTCAGGTTACAAGGAATAAATAAGTTAGTATATGGAAAGTACTTAGAACAGTGCCTAGCACACATTAAATGCTTGCATAACAGTTATAATTCCAATTAGAAAAGTATTTTTCTTTTTTTTTAAATTTTTTTTTTTCAACGTTTTTTATTTATTTTTGGGACAGAGAGAGACACAACATGAACGGGGGAGGGGCAGAGAGAGAGGGAGACACAGAATTGGAAACAGGCTCCAGGCTCCGAGCCATCAGCCCAGAGCCTGACGCGGGGCTCAAACTCACGGACCGCGAGATCGTGACCTGGCTGAAGTCGGACGCTTAACCGACTGCGCCACCCAGGCGCCCCAGAAAAGTATTTTTCATACTGTGAGTCAGAATACATTATTGGTCCATAAATCAATTTGGTAGGACTAACCAGCATTTTTTTTTAAATGAAAGCATATAGAATACAATATAATAGAAAATGTCAGTTGAATATAGAAAATAGTAGAGCACACTGCATGGCAAGGGTCAGCATCCTTTCATGAAACTTTGTTTCAGAATACATGGATGTGTGTGTACATATGCATGTGTATGTACTCAGTTGGGATAGAAAACACATATCTCACTCTACTTAATGATCAGAAAAGCACATGTGTTATTTTTACTGCTTTTTCCATAACCCTTAGTTCTTGGAATATAGCAGGAACTCATAAATATTGGTTGGGATCAGTGAATGGATGCATGAGAACACTGGCTTTCTGTGGTCATGTTCCATGTGGTTGTCAATGTCCAAAGGAGCTGTTTGGTTGCTAATGCACAGTCAAGGGGCAAAGGCTGTTGTTTCTGCGGCTGCCCACTGGCAACTACACCAAGGTCACTGATGGAACTGAGGTCCCTACTAAGGACATTCTTCCCCTGGCTGCAGAAGGTGTTGAAATCAATGTTGCCAAGGGCTACCCTTCCAATGGGCTGTTGAAATTGAGGTGAAATTAACTTTTGTTTTTCACCTTAGATCCACCTGAGATTCAGACAAAAGTCTTTGAGGCTGGCCAATAGGACAATGACTGCAGAAATGCTGTCATCTTCAGAATCATCTCTTTCCTATGACATTAATCCATCTTTCATGAACCAAAACTCTCTTCTTTGTTTCTATCTTCCTTGAATCTTTATTGTTTTTTGAAAGTACTAAACCAAACCTAATAATAGAGCCCTATAAGCATCCTTTCCTATCTAGATCTATATCAACATGCCTGTATCCTATGGTGAACACAGTTGATCTCATGCCATTATCACGGCCTTTGGCAACATTCTTGGCAAGATATGACAAGGGCCTGAAACAAGTCAATGGCATGTTCATTGAGATGTAGCAACATTAACGTGGGGAATTTCAGACACTGTGCATCCATTCAAGGATAACCTTCAAAACATGCAACAACCAGTTTGGAAAGAACAGTGACCAACAGAGTTGGTGCCAAAAATAATCAGAAAGGACTCCAGACATAAACAACCCTGTATCTATGAGCCATTGCACACTGGCTGAATCTCAGCTTTAATTTCCATCATTGTTTTGGGTTATGTTTTCAAAAGTTCAAGTTAACAGAGATTTCTGAGCAATAGCGTGGAGGTTAGAGGACAAAAGAAAAGTTGGATTATTAAAGTCCCCTGGCAGAGGGCAGGTAGTTGACGGAATAATCAGTGGTTGTGTTGCTATGAACTGGGTCTAAATGAGTTGGAAGCTGTTTTTAATGATCACAGCTTAAGACCCTCCAGAGAACTACCCTTGAGAATTTGCCAGAAAGTAACTGCAAATATCATATACAGAGTTTTCCAAAGCATACAAAACCGTATAGTGCACAGACATCTCACCTATTGATCTTATTTTCCTGTGGAGTTAGAGAAGACAAGACTTTTTACAATTCATGAAATTAGAACATCGTTCTTAAGTTGATGATAAGCCTGCTAACTGTTCATTCTGACTTGGCCCGGAAATGCCCTGTAACATTTTGCAGTGCTAGACCTTTCAAACTGAAAGATTAATTTTGATGTGGAAAAAAAAAATAAGTTGCATTCGTATTGCATTTGATTTTTGAGACAGTAAAATTCTTGATTATTTGAGGTGCTAACACTTTTTTTTTTAATTCACTAACCTTGCAATTTTTATCAGGAGTACAGAGAACAAATAACTAACCTGATCAATGCCAACATCTCTTTTCTCCTCTGTATTAAAACATAACTTTAACATTTACATTGGTTGGAGTTGTATGCTTTTCATTTTGTCTCGGAGTTAAACATTAGCTATTTTTACCCTACCCTATTCTGTTATCACATACAGATACAAAATTATACTTGTTTGTTGACAGAGAGAGAAAAAGAAAAAAAAAAAAAGTTAATGACAGAAAGCATTTTGTAGGTGTTTTGAGAGCCCAGAGAGGAAACAGGAATGTTGTTTACGATGTTTCTGTATCTTATCTACGTCCTCCCTAATATTCTTTCTCCTAGATTCTTTAACACATTTTTTCAAATGTCCGCTTCCTCTTTGTTTCTCACGAGAGAGATGTGGGATGGGGATTCTGACTCGGTTAGGCGTGCTCTGACAAGAACACTCACTGCAACACATAAAGCACAAACCTGTTAAGGATTTCACCTTTTAAGAAATGACAGAATAATTACAGGACAACATGTCCTTCATGAGTGAAAACAACTAAACTAAAGTGCTTTCAAGGCTGGCGTGGCCGACTTCTCTCCTGGCAAGATGCATAAATCATCAGCTGTGCGGGGACTGTTTCACGGCACGTGGCACACGTGTGCGCGCGACGCATGTGCGTGCGCGCGCGCGCGCGTGCGCGGACGTGCCTGTCGGAGTGCGCACGGGCACCTCATGGTTAATGCGCTCGGTTTTAGGTTCGTTGGAGCTCTGATAATAACCCCCCCAATACATTTTACGTCCATCTCTCTCCCCCTTAATCTTTAAACCTCAGGCTGCTTTAAGGGGAAAATTTAATCCATATATGTCTGCCTCATTTTCATTTAAATCGTCAAAAAGTTGTTTTAGAAGAGTTCTTTGATGTCCTAGACTCCCTTGAGCTTTTTCTTAGCCTATTTTCTTAAAAACAGGAATTAGCATTTTCCCAGGTGTGGAGGGGCTCTAATTCTCTTTCTCCCCAAACACAACCCCCACCATCCCCACCCCAGGTCTCCACTGAAAAAAAAAGAAAGAAAGAAAGAAAGAAAAAAGTTTGGAGTTACTGAGAGGGTGCTGGTACAGAAAACAGCTTATCTGAGCATCAAAAGCATTTACAAATATGAACTCTTAATGCAGGGCTCCACGTTGAGGTTAATAATTAACATTTCTGCCCTTTTGGGACCTCTTTCTACCCAGAGGACCTGCGGGGGGAAGTACTCCACCTCCAAACACCTGACTGGTGGCTGCCTTCTGGAGAATTCAGAGATGTGGATCTTAATGCAAGAAGCAGTTTTTTTCTGCCTTATCATATTTTTGATAGACCTACAGATATGCCCATGTTGAAACCCATATTTTTTGCCTTCCGGGTGGTACTTTACTTCTTTGCTTTGCACCTAATGTGTATCATTTTATTCTGGTTTTCACATTCAGGACAGACTTCTTAATCATTTTTAGATACACAAAAGTAGGCATATTCCATTTTACTGTGCACAGTATTATCCAAAGAGTAATCTATGTTTGGCTAAAACTCAAGGGTTCCCACAGTGAAGTCCTAACTTTAATCAATGGAGAAATCTCAGAAAATTGTTTAGAAGAAATGCACAGTTAGAGAAAGAGAGCAAATGTTATAGTCCCATATTTCTCACTTCTTGAAGACTTTTAAAATAAGGGAGTTCTCTTTCAAATATATTTTATTTCTCCTCAACACTGTTGAAGCTTCCCATTTCAGGTTAAATTCAATTAATATCAGAGGGGATGAATCTGTGATAGTGGCTTCTATAAATCATCCTGAAGAAATACGCAATCATCATATACCAAGCGGCGAATCATTTTGGAATGAGGGTATAGGATTCCAGTTTGGGGTGCTCAGAATCAATGGACTGTTTCTGTGTTGTTTTTGAATGCAAGGCTGATCATGTCACTCCGTTTAAAGCCTTCAGAGGCTGCTCACTGCGTCCAGAATAAAGAACAAGATTCAGGATTAATAAGCCAGTTTAGGTCTACAGCATGTCTCACTGTCTCTGTTCCATCTCTATGTGTGCCGCATCAGAGCCATAGAAGACCCCCCTCTTCTATAGTGCATATGTTCACAGATCTCTGTGCCTTTGTGGATGCTGACGCCTGTCTTAGGAGCACTCTCCTGCTTTTTATGCCTGCTAGACTTTTCTGGCATTCAAGGCCTACCTCAAAAGATGTCTCTGTGTAGCTTCCCTTAACTCCTTCAGGCAAGTTTATTCTGATCTGTCTTTCTACCTCATGGTCTTCCCCATGACAATGTCAGCTTTTGGCGGGAGGCACTGTATAGCATTAATTATTCTATCTGCAGCACATTGCATTGTACCTGGCAGAGTGACCTTCTGGAGATAGCGATCTGCACACATCCTCAAATGCTGCCAAGAGGAGCCAGTCAGGCTAGGCTGCCAGTCCACAGCCTACGTCAACCAGAGCAGCCTGGCTTTTATCTGTTCACATTCTAGGCTTCAGCAACAGCACAAGTGAGGCTCTTATTAGATATATATTAAATGGATGGATGGATGGATGGATGGATGGATGGATGGGTAATTAGGGCACAAAACCTTAGAATTCAAGCCAATTTGACAAATCCACAAATATTTATTAGGCAGTTACATATACAGCTAGGTCCATTGAGATCTAGAAAGCAGTAAATAATTCAATGTCTACTTGAAGAAATTTGGGATTGGATAGTGAGGTGGGGCTTTACTACATACGTACATACATACATACATACATAGGAATTCCAGAGTCTAACGATAATGTAAGCCCTGCAGGTGGCTTTTGAGGCCAAAGCTTCAAATGCAACTCCAAACTGAAGGAGGGCCTAGTGGTGCTTTAAATAATATAGTATTTTTAAGTTGCCATATACTTTGCCACAGATAACCTTCTCTAAAACTCACCACTACTATGTCTTGAAAGTATTCTTGTGCATGCTTTAAAGATACATGAGATAAAATAACAACACGAGCAACAATAAATAGGTAAATTAAGTGACGAGCCCTATTTTCATGGCTAGACAGCAGCAGAACTGAGAAAGAAGAATCCACATGTGTCCACCAGGGGCAGGTCCATGTTTTGTGGAGCCTATGGCATATACGGTTAGGGGGAGCATCTTCAAAAAAGGAAGGCAGCATTACGAATACAAAACTAGAAGGTAAATATTTCTTCAGCATGAGAAATAAATCACAGCATTTTTTTTAATTGCGTGACACACATTAATGGTGCTTTTTTTCTCTACGTTTTTTAGTTATATTCTCTGTTCAGACTTCTGGCCCTGGGGTTTATCCTGTATCCATCTATCAGGACCAAAATTATGGTAACCAGCCAGCTTGGTGTAGTTAAAAACAGTCACCAAGGCTGTGTAAGAACTGACCTCTACTTAAGCTGCATGCAGGTTTAGAACACCTTACACCATTCATTTAGGACCTCACTTACTGCCTCCATTAAGGGGCAGTCAGGTTTGAGCACATGTTTAAAACCAGAAAATGCTTTTGTTTGGAGTCATTAAATGGACCTTGAGATCATCAGAAAGCCCATGGTACTGGGATGGGGGGTGGGTGTCTTCTTTTTCAGAATTGTGTCACTCCTGAATCAGTGTTCACCAAAACAGTTTCTTCTTGTTATTATCACTTATTATTTTATGACCAGCTCTAAACACAGTGTGTGGCATGCAGATAGCCCATGAATCATATTTGGTGAGTGAAGGAAGGAATGAATGGCAAGGCAGTGTTTTATGTTAAAGAGTATCATCCAGAGCAGTGATGCTGAAGCACCTAGTCCTGTGGTCCGGGGAGAACATTTGAAGGGGGATTCCCTAGTAGACAGTGGCTGGAAAGTGCTACCTAACCATTGTCCAAGAAGTAGGACAGAAAACAAGCAGAAGGGAAGTAACAGGGTCAATTGGTAAATGAGCAGGAGCTTCTGGGACTTTGATGCAGTTCTCTTAGCCATACCATAGCAAAATTCTTCTTTTTGTGCGAAGTCACCTGATATTTCTGTTGGTTTCGCGATAAAATTCTTGTGGATCTTGTAAGAACTGCCCTGGTTCACTTTCTGTGCCCCATTTCACTTTCCAGCTTTCATACCTATTTGTCCACTAGTGACCCATCGCATCAGCCCTGAAGAGTCAGTGATGTCGCTAACAGCCCCATACACATCCTCTACTTCACTCTCCAAAACAGAAAAAGGCATTCCACAGGAGTCAAGGCAAACGAGCTGTGCCCCCCCCCCCGCACCGTTGGTGCTCATTGTGGCCATGCACGTCCAGTTCTTTGCACCAGTCCAGTGCTCTCGCTCAGCGAATGCACACATACAGTGTCTCCTGCTGACTCTAGTAATCACTTCCCAAATTGCTCCACGTGTAGCAACATGGGTTCCAGTGCCTCTGTAGTTCATTGAGTTTGGGTCTTCCATTTATCTTCTTCTTCTTCTTTTTTTTTCTTCCATCCATATAACCGTAGGTCTTCTAAGGCTCTGGATGAGGAACACCACTTGATGTCCTACATTCAGCTTTTTCTTCCATAGAGCTCAGTCACTAACCCAGCTGCATACCAAGACTTTTTGATCTCGGTTACCCTCTTGTGCACCTTTTTTATTTGTCTCCAGCATATATTTCCTGTAATATGATATTTGTGTGGGAGCATAACTGTAGGGTTGATATGCTCTGACCTTTGGTGTTCAAATCGTTTGTGAAATCTGCTGCATGGCCTTTTCACTTTCAGTTTCCCATCATTACTTCCTTCTGTTATTTTGCTTCATTCACATCTGTGTTTGCTTATTGCCCACCCAAATATGCCAGACATTTCAATGACAGAAGAAAAAAATACACAGACACACCATCATCTTCTTTTCTAAGTTATTATAGGTTGTGATCCCTAAACAAACTCCAGAGTCCTCTGCAGAAGATAGTTATTAAGTTGAGCAATTGAATACAGTAGAAACTCAATGAACTTCTCGATGAACTAGGCTAGCCTGAACATAAGGAGATAAAGGGCGTTGTTAAGATCTTTTGGGGGCATTTTTCATGCAGTGCTTTTTATCATTTATCTCCCTAATCTTTGCCTAAACAACTTCTAGCCCTTCAGTTTCCAGATTCTAAAGTGCTTTGCAGAGCTTTAAGACACTCTTTAGACTTTATAGTATGGGGTCCATATCTATCTTTCCCCTAAAACTATGGACTCCACTGGAGGACAGGGAGTTTATCTGCTGTTTACCATTGTATCCCTATTGTAGAAGATAGTAGGTGCTCAGGGCATGCTTTTTGAAGAAGTAATGAGTTGACCTCACTTTATTCTTTTCACTGTTGTTGATCTTCAATATGAGCATTTTCTGTTTTTTATTTCTCTTGTTCTAACTCATTTCCTCTTCTCTTTATTCTCAGAGTTGCAACGCTTTCCGACCTCCATCTCAGTCTTATCTTTTACAAACTTTCTCATTTTTTGTTGACTTTCAACTTCAGAGTCATCATCATCATCATCATGTATGTCCCTCTACCATTGTCTACCACTTTCCAGGTCTTCGGGAGCCTGGAACAGAATTAGGGGTGCCACTTTGAGGACAACAATTCTAATTTATAATGCAAAATTATAGATGAGCATCTAGGTTGGAAAGTCAACCTCCCTCTGCCCACTCTTCTGTCAGTTTCTCTTAGAAGTGTCACATGATATTGTGTAACCAAGACTCTGAGAATGATTCTGAAAGCAAAACAAATTTAATTTAAAGACTCATTGAACAGAATTAGAAGATAAACATGGTATACAGGTAAAAGGGGCTGTGAGGATAGATAAGCAGAAGTAGGAATGAGACAATAAATTTGAGAGTCAAGAATTTGGGAGCTAACATCAGTAGGGCTCATGAAAATCTATACCATACTGATCAACAGCTTTTGATTTATGAAGACATGGGTTTCATTTATTAGCTGTGTGACCTCAGGCAAATTACACCAGCCCCTATCTGCTGCTGTTTATTTGTAAAATACTATACAGGGTCTCTATACTGTTTAAGTTTGTTGATGCATGATATAGTGCTCAATAAATAGCAGTGGTTAGAGTTATGGTTTGTTTAAACCATAAGAAAAACCTTCATTCGGGAATTATAAAAGAAGAAAGAAGAGCAAGAGGGGAAAAACAGTAGTAGACCAGTCTCTAGTTTCTTTGGCATTACTCTACCTTCCATACTATCCAGCCACCATTACCAGCCAGGAAGCGATGAAACCAGTAGAATTTCTAGTTCCTGAAGGCCTCATTTCAATGAATGAAATGAAATGCTTCCATTCCAGGAGCTGACTATTGTCCCTGGCCAGTGCAAATGAGTGAGTCACAGCATATCAGCTGGATATGAAACGTGGGCACACAGCAATTCTCCCTCAAAACAGCATCACCACAATTATGAGGTCTCTATTGCCCAGGCCATGATGAGTTTGCTTTGGGGGCCCTTCACTATTGGACACTCGGTTATTGATGTTCTGACTAGAAAGCTCAAGGAAAAGGCCAGCTTTGGTCCCCTGGTTCCTCTCGGAAAGAATGGAGAAGCTGGAGAGGCCCATTTTTCTAAGGCAGTTTGCCTTCCCCCCAAGCTACAGACTATATCATGTTGGTAAAATGATAAACACTGATGATTACCACCCATATTTGCATCTATATTCATACAGCAGAATGTATTCTATGTAGCAAACCCAGCACCCTTGTTTATTATTTCTTTGTGCAACATGAAATAGGGGTCTGAACAAATAATCTTCCCCTCATGTTTAATCCTTAGGCTAGGCTCTTGTTTTCTGGCTTTTAGACATTCTCAAAATGTTCAAACAGCCTGCTAAACACTATTTCTCGTTCTTGAAATACAATATTTTGAACTCTATTATTCCACCTTCATCTGCTTCCCATGTAATCTCATAGCATGGAGTAATTTAAAAGAAATATTGTTCCTATGTGGCTTTCTTGTTCTAACTTAAGACCAAATTCTGGGCTATTGTAAAGTTTAGAAAAGCTACCTCAAACATCTGAATACTTAGCTTACTCACCACATAGATTTTTTAACATTTCTTCAAGTACTAAACCATAGGCAGCCCGTCCCATCCATTTCTCTAAACACTGGCTCCACCACTCAGAGGTTATTTTCAATGGCCAAGACAAAGTATGATTATAGGAAACATTTCTCCCTATTTTTCTCAAACCCTGGAGGCTGGTGTCTTCTGGCTCAGCTCTGGAAAACCAGTCACAAGGAGATCAGAGCAGGCATGGGAAGTCTTCCAGGTAGAATGCTCTCGCCCCCCTAGGGACTGTGTGTACTGAAGCTGGCCCAGAATTCTCTGAACTCTCCATGAGTAGTTTTGGCTTAGTGTTGAATTTCTGATGTGGACCCACTAGGCATCTTTTGCTTCGGTCCATCGTAAGCCCAGATTTTATAGGTCTTGTGCAAATTGGAGTAAAATATCTGGGCCTGTTTTACTACCTAGGACTACTTTAGAACTAAACTCATTTCATCATGTGGTAGGGTGTGACAATAGGCCAATAATTACCCATCTCCTCATTTACTATCACTATTACTTAGGGAGGAGGGATTTCTTACAGGTTTCATTTAAAGTTCCCATCTCTTTTGCTTCTTCCGTCTGTATTACCATCTATGAATCTTGAATTATGGCATGTCTTCAATATGTATCTGTCTTCAATATGTATCTGCTTTTAATATATAACATTGAAAGTTACACATAGCTGTAGATGTCACTTATCTGATGATCAAAGAGTGAAAGGGATAAAAAGAAGTGTAGCTTTGGCCAGACATGACAGGATGAAGCATTGTTAGGTTGCTCTTGGTTTGTGAGGGTGGGACTCCTTTTTCAAGCAGGGTAGAAGAAGCTGTCTTTAAAATGCATGGCCAGCCACCAAGGCAAAGCACGACGGATGCCGTTTAAAAGGAGATTGTATCTCTGCAACAGCCAGTAAACTTTTTTTTTTGGAAAGAAGTGTTCATCGAGGACTTAGCATCAACTTTGTATGTAAATGCGTACTAAAAATAAACCATGCATTATGGATGATAGGTACATGGCTCCGTCTCAAGGATTTTGCAGACTAGTTGGAAAGCAAGCCCCTTACCTACAAAACATTTCATCCAAACGTCCATTTCCATTTCCAACCAATGTGTTGTGCTGTATTTTTTTCCCTACAAGAACCTCCAGACTAGCTGTCGGGGTGACAGACACTCTGCCTTATCACTAGCTCCATGTAGACCAACATATGGAAAAGTAAAAAAAGGATCTGCAGCCCAAACAATGTGCTTCTGTTGCTTGTTTCTGAGTGTTCTGTTGGGCTGGTGCTCTAGCTGTCCCACTGATAATGTTTTCTGGTCTTAAAAAGTGATGAAACCAAACATAAGTTAGAAAAGTATCCAAGAGGAACAAAGGAAAATGTGGAAAACATCTGTGGTCTCAAATGATATGTTTTCATTTGATTTCATTGAAAATGTTTGCAGATCTACAATATTTGAAATGTATGGCTCTCTCTTGGATAATTTAACTTTCAATATAAGCAAGTTCCTCGGTAAAAAACTATAGAGGTATCAGTGGGTGACAAGTTAACACAAACTGTTTCTGAGAATGCACTTTGAGCATTTTCGATATTTTGCACTATTGAGTCTCTTCCATGTTTTTTGACACTATAGAGTCTCTTGTGTGCTTTTTGTCTCTTTCTGCATATTTGGCCTCTGCTTCTGCATTCAATATGTGGGTAAGTCCTTTCGTATAGCTCTGGACCTCAACTAGGAACCCCCAGTTCTAGGAAAAGATGTTCTCATCCATCCCGATTGTTTGGCTCTCCAGCCTGAGGTTTGGGCCATATCCTGTGTGTTTTGCAGAGAGACAAGCACCCAGGAAAGGCTCCACCCTCAGACACTTGCTTAGAAAGCTGTGGAGGTTGATTGCCTTCATGCACACTTTTAGTTTGGTCCTTTAAGGTCCTGGAAGTGCAGCTGTTTGCGCTGTCTGCACTGCACTTTTTCCTACTCCATTTAGGTAAATGGAAGTGCTTTCTCTGGCAAAGAAATTCTGACCCCATCCTTTGCCCCATTGCCTGAGTACAATGGCACAGGCAAGAAAGGCTCAGAGCACAGATGATCAGCTTTTGAGAAATCCGAGGGGGGCCGAGATGACAGCCTCTGACACAGGCAGGCATGGCAGAAGGGCATTAATTATCCATAACTACAAGCATATCCATGTGCACACTTTCTACCTGCTGGGCCTAACTCTGTGACAGTCTGACTTTACCCACCGTGGGAATCTTTAAAAGGTATCATCCTTATGAACATTCTTTGAGCACTTGCAATGTGAGAACATTATGAGAGGTTCTGGGAACCAAAAAGAGAAAAGACAGATTTCCCATCCTCTAGAAACTCGTAGTCTAGGTGAGAAAGAATTGAAAAAAAAAAAAAAAAAAAAAAAAGCTGAGATACAAGGGCACTGTGTTTAGTGCCATGTGAATGTTGGGAATAATACAGACCACAAGATTTTAGGAAAGAAAATACTTCAATCTGGAGTGTGGCTCTACACAGATTTGAATGTCTTAGAATAGGTCCTTAAGTTCTTGCAGACAAGGACTTTGGTGCAATGCAATGGACTCTCGTGGGGTTAAGTATCCATAAGCTAAAAACAAGAAGGTTTTGAAATAGGAGATTGTCTGCAAGTTAAAGTTGTATACACTTTTCATGGAAGTAAGAAACTAGAATATAGAGGTCGTCAGCCCTGTCCCAAAGTGTGCTCGGTTGAGCTGCTAGGGAGCCATGTAGATGAAGCTGCTGAGGCCCTTGTTTGCACAGGAAAGCCTTGATAGATAAGAAAAAACACTGAGGCTGCAGGCTCCTGCTTTGAACTGTGCAGATGTGAGATGTGCAAAGAATGTTACAAGCCCCCTGCTTTGACACAGATAAGAGAAGCAGAGAGAAGATAGAGCCCTGGGTCGGAAGGCTGGGAGCCTTGAGAAAAGGCAGTGCTACTGCATTTCAACCAGTGAAGGCTTCTAGCAACCAGGATACGGGAGAGTCGGGGACAGGAAGAATGCCAGGAAGAACTGTAGGTGGGAATATGTAGTGGTATAGCAAAAGCCAAGCATCTGATGATTCTCCTGGGCTTCTAGAAGAAGCATTTATGCCTGAAGACCTCATACCCATGCAGACAATGGACTCTGAATCACCTTCTATGTCTCTGGCCATTTCCACCCTAGCTGTAACAAACTCATAAACCCACTGTGTCTGGGTGACCAGACTGGTTCTTAATAAAATTCAATCGCACTGAAACTGAAGTTCTAATTCCCCAGATATTGACCCAGGGTTGACTCCACTCCTTCAGATTGTGTAAAAGGAATCACACACATTTCCACATGGACCCAGGGGCCAGTGCATGTTGGTGCTGTGTGTCCTTTGGGGAAAGCTGATGCCTTCTGGGAGATATAGATTTTCAAGCATTAGGTTTGTCTTGTTCTAGCCCAAGCATGATAGTGGAGACTTTAGTAAATTTTTAACTTGTCATTAAAAGTGCCTTTCATATGAGAATTTTCAAGGGCACTGATAGCTGAACAGGAAGAAAAGGCAAGCATAGGAATTATACAAATAAGCAATCATTCATTTTGAATACAAAAGGGAAATGCACCTTTCTGAGGGTGTTTCAAGAAATTTTTTGAGAAAGTGTGTTTTTGCTGACAGATTGCTGTTAGGGACACCTCTAAACCTATCAGCCATAAGAATATTGCTTTGCCACTTTTTTCTTAAGAAGTAAAATGAATGGAGTTAGAAAATGGAAAACTTCCAATGTGTTTTCAATTGTAGATCATGGAGCTTTCGTCCCGAAATTTGGGGAAGATAACTTTTAATTACAGTAATAAGAACCACATGGGCAATGATTGATGTGAACCTGATGTGTCCTATTCCTTTATTAATCTTTTTAATTAGAGGCAAAAGAATTTTTTATCTGCCGGGAAGGAGATGAGATGGACTGTGATACCCTGCTGCACTTTGGGGCTAGAGAACCCGATTGCTCACCAAGAGTCTCTGTTAACCTGGGGCCAGGAGGTGATGGACCCAAAGCTGGGAACACTTGTTTCCATCTGGGAGTGGCTTTTCTTATATCTCTTGCTGCAAATCATCTGCATGAACAATCTTCCCCCCTCCTTTCTTTCTGTTGGATTGGTTTTTGCTGGCACTGTTAAACTAGGGAGTTAGGGAGAGAATTTAAATTGTTGCCACACCAGTGTTGGGAGTTCACATCTGCCAGGAAAGGAAGGATGAGGAACTGAAATGGCAGATGTCAGGGAGGCTGAAAGGGGAGCCCAGAGTATGATAGAATCATGGCAGAAAGTGTACTCAGGCCACAGAAACAAAAATAATGAGGTCAGCATTAACTGGGATTGCTGGCTGATGACAGAATTGACAAAATAAAAACAAACAGGGGTGGGAAAAATTAAAAAAATAAGTGAAGTAATCAACAGTTATGAAGGATGATATAATACCCTCCTTGAGTAGTAAAGGTTGATTAAAGTTCTTTGGGCTCTGTGATATAGAATCATATACTCATTCAACAAATTTTATTGAGATCTTACTATGCTTCATACTGTACCGAGCCTTGGGGATGCTATTACTGGCAAGAGGACCTGGAAGAGTCATAATCTCAAGAATGATACAGGTACAAAGGTGGATATAGAGATACAATAACGGAATGATTGAATTGGCAGGTAGTTAAGAGGTCAGGGTAGATCTTGACAGGGTGAGAAGCACATGAGCTGACTCATCAAAGACAAGGAATTTTCTGGGTATATATGGAGAAAAGTTGTTTGGGTAGAAAGAATGCCTGCTCAAAGCTACGGGGCTACAAAGCACCCTTTCCTGTTCAGAAAACTGTGTAGTTTGGCATGGGTTTGCATCTGATGAATGATGCACAGTGCAGTGAAGCTTGAGAGGAAGGCGGAGGCCAAATCCCAAAGGAACTTTGTCGTATGATGGGAATCCACTAACGGAGCTTATATAAGGAGTCATTGGAGGGGTGCCTGGGTGGCTCGGTCAGTTAAGTATCCAGCTCTTGGTTTCGGTTCAGGTCATGATCTCACAGTTCATGGGTTCGAGCCCTGCATCAGGCTCCACGCTGATAGCTCAGACCCTGGATCTTGCTTCAGATTCTGTGTCTCCCTCTCTCTCTGCCCCTCTCCCACTTGTATTCTCTCTCTAAATAAATAAATAAACTTTAAAAAAATGTAATAAAATAAATTTTTAAATCAGTCATTGGAGTGTGGGGGTTAAGGGTGGAGTTAGAAAGACTCTGGATAATAGATTCACCCTTCCCTAGATGCCCAAATTGTGGCAGCATGAATGACATGGGCCTGTGCCTGAATAATTATAACTCTGCTTACCACTCACTCCAAGCCTCAGTCTTCTTGTTCATAAGGAGGGAATAATACCTCCCCAAGAGTTTCAGTGAAGGGGCGCCTGGGTGGCTCAGCCGGTTAAGCGGCCGACTTCGGCTCAGGTCATGATCTCGCGGTCCGTGAGTTCGAGCCCCGCGTCGGGCTCTGTGCTGACCGCTCAGAGCCTGGAGCCTGTTTTGGATTCTGTGTCTCCCTCTCTCTGACCCTCCCCTGTTCATGCTCTGTCTCTCTCTGTCTCAAAAATAAATAAACGGTTAAAAAAAAATTAAAATAAAAAAGTTTCAGTGAAGAGACAAGGAAAGCACCTAGCATGTGGTAGGTACTCAATAAATGTTACCTTCAGTTGTTTGTGTAACTCCTGGTTCAATAGAAATTAGCTTCCAAGAACTTCAGTTTTAAAAATGTATGTTATTTTCTCATAAGGCAGGGTGCTAGCCCATTCAGTAAGAGTTTTAAGGGAAAAATAAACAGAAGTTCAATTCCAGATTTTCTAATGAACTTAAATGGTTCCCAAACAGCAGCTAAATCTTTTATAGTCCACTTATCATATGTACTGCAGTCAAAATAGGTCAGTGTAATGAATACTTAAAAGGAGAAAGAAGGCTTTGGGAGAGGAGTTATTAGGAGCCCTACTGAAAGAAGAGTCTTCGTATGAGACTTCAGATGATGGCAGCATCTATTCAAATAGACAAGGTCCTACTTCTTCCTCTTCAAACCTAGTTTGAAACCATCTAGATCAGGCTCTCCTTACACAAGATATATATGTAGTACAAGGTGAAGGTAGAAAGAACAGCAGGGCACGGTGGGTTCGCTGAGACTGAAGGCAGGTCCAGGCTGGACCAGGGGGATGCTGAGGAGGAAATAAAAATGCTCCTGTGCTGTATGGAAGACTTTAGGGGTGCAGGGACAACCTCCTACCTGCCGCCCTGCAGTGAGTGGAGGGAAGGAGCAGAATTAGGGACTGGAAAATGGTTCTGTGGCCATATCAGAGCACATGTTTCCCGATACTGTTCTCTCTTGCCCTCTCATCCCCTGGTGCTGCTGTGTGTTACTTATTTTATGATTCAGTTCATGTTCTTGGACTTTGATCAGATGGGACACAGAGCGAAAACAGATAAATTTTGGCTTTTCTGTTTCAAAAAACTGAAGAGCTTTTAAGTCAATGCTCCCAAACATGACCCGCCTTGGGTCTTTTTGTATTTGGCGTGCTATTCTGTGCATGTGTGGGGGATAGGACCCACCAAGGGTGTGTTCCAATCCCTTCAAATACTTTATCGCCCACAGCAAATGTCAAAGTTTCTTGGCTCTCTTCATGTATATAATGACCTGTAGGAGTCAAACTGTGGAGCTCTGCAAGAGAAAGGAAATGCAGCAAGAGAAAAACCAGCACAGGCAGCTTCACAGGGGAAGGGACCTATTATTAAATAATCTTTTTTCCAGATAACACATGATTGGTTTCTTTTTAGTCCACTGTTGTCTTTAGTGGGATTTGTTGTCAACACCACCCAAGAGCTAAAAATTCCCCTTTCTTCCCTTCCCTCCTCTTCCCTCCCTCTCTCCCTCCCTCCCTCCCTCTCTCTCTTTCTATCTCTGTCTCTCTCTTTCTTTCTTTTCTCCCCCTCCCTCCCTTCCTCCCTCCTTCCCCCATCTCTCTCTCTTTCTCCCTTCCTTTCCTTTCCTTTCCTTCCTTTCTTCCTTCCTTCCTTCCTTCCTTCCTTCCTTCCTTCCTTCCTTTCTTCCTTCCTTCCTTCCCTTCCTTCCTTCCTTCTTTCTCAAACAGGTATTGGTTTGCTTAATTAGGGTCCAGTGCTGTGTGCCACCTCCCTAGGGTGTCAGCAATGCCATTTGTAAGAAGCGCTTGTATAAAATGTGAAATTGTAAAGTAGCCTTCATGAAAACAACTACAGGCTCATTTGTGTTTTATGTTTCTTGATGCACCCTCACTTTACTCCCTTAACAACTTTCTTCTCATACCCCTCTTGTGCTTCTTAACTGAGCAAACCAACCTCTGTTTGTCCACACATACAGCAAGCATCACTTGCGGGCCCTTAGGGGTGGGTTAACCTGGCCATTGGAGTAGTAAAGATTCTGAGGATAGCATGCACTCAAAACTTGGATTTCACCCAGCATTTCATGTAGTAAGCTCCAGTTTTGTGGGACCATGGATAGAAATCTCTGGCTAGATATTCTGATAATATTCTGATTCTTCATGCTTAAGTAAGAAAGGCTAGTGGCAGAGAAGCTTTGGAGTTTCTGAGGGGTTTTTGACACCTGAACCATGCCATGTAGATGCCATCTACTCATTCCAGATCATGTCAGCCCTAGCTGGTTACCCAGGACAGCTGAGGGCTGTGACAGGCACACTTGTTGGTTGCTTTCCTCCTCATCTCACAATTTTACTTCTGCATTTCCTCCACAGACTCAATCCCCTCACCCCCACTCTTCATCAGATACTGAACAGTTTCTTATTTGTCTGAGCTTTAAGCTTTAACTCTAGACCATTTAGGTTCTTTTGAGTTTTAGCCAACATAGAACTGCTCCAAGACTAACTTCAACTCTTAAAGATTACTGACTTGATGGAAATTTGGAAGCCTAAAGGGAACCGTGGAAAATGTTTTGACTTGTATTTTTCCAACTATTTTAGTTCTGCCAACTGAAGATCAGTGGGAAAGAAGATAAAAGGAAATCTCTGGTTAATTTAATCGCATCCAACTCATCAATCCCAAGATAGCGTTAATTAATAAGCCATGTTATTCAACAAACTTATTGAGCACTTTCCATAGGTTAAATAATATGCCAGGAGATAAGGATACAAAAATGTATAAGATACAGTCACTGGTAGATCAACAGATCTCAGTTGAGAATTTTGAATCTGCATTTTTAACAATCAGGGAATTCTGATGTACGTAGTCTGAGGATCAAGTTTCAGAAAACTCTGGTTAGCAATGGTTCAATTTTCTAAAACCTAACTTTATTTTCAAATACATGAAAGTAGAGAATGTTAAATGCCCTTTAATTCTGATGTCTAGTCCTGTCTGCAACAAGGATCTTGAGCCCAGTTGGTGAAGGTTTTGGTAAACAAAGAGCGTATGTTGACAACATCTCAATTTCTTTAATGACCCCAAATCAATCATTTGCTCACAAGAATTGTCTGGCTCTGCTCTCCTGGTACCACAGATCTCTTCCTCTGTATGTTACCCATAAATATCCTAATAGTTTTGCAAAATGTTTAAAAATAGTGATAAACTAAATGCTGGGGACAGAGGGAGGAGTGATGCTCTCATTTGCCTTAAGTGCCTCAACATTAGTGAAGGCAGCAGATCTGAGCAGTTTATATAACTCTGCTCATGAGAAGAAGCAGCTTTCTCCATTCAGTCTTGGCATTGGTTTCTAATGTTCTTTCCTCTTGCCTGTAATTAGAGTGTTGATTTAAGTCCTAACAAAGTACTTAAAAAGGTACAGGACACTCTGGACTTGCTGAGGGAAAATAAAAGACTCTGCTCTTCGAAATGAATGTCTCTTGGACTGAACATGGAGAAACCCAGGACAGAGTTGTGAGCGTGCCATAAGCAAAACACAGTCTACATTTCCAGGTCTTGGAACAGCCATTTGGTCAGGGTATCAGTTCAACCCTATAACCTGCTCAGATAAAAATATAATAGTGGTAGTGTATTCATGGGATATTATTTTTAAAGTATTACTGTAGAACCCTATAATCACATAAGTATGTATGACTAAACAAGAGAGCTTTGACATTTGAGAACCTAACAGTTAAGATTATAGCTTTTTATGAGCGGATGACCCAAAGGGTGAGGCATCTGATGTGCAGGGCTGATACTCAGCTAGTACCCATTGGTTTATCTCTACTGGTCGTTCATGGATGACATCTTTTCTGATAGGCTGGGTGCCCATTTTGATTGGTGATGGGCCCTCCTAGGCTTTACAAATTTTTAGTATCATCCCTGTGATTTGTGATTTTATGAAGATGCATTCTTGAGTCCCATTTATTCTGAGTGAATGGGCCCAACTGGATTACACTCATCAGGTCTGAAGGGGATGTCTACATTTTTCAACTAGGCTTCACAGGACAATATGCTTTATTGATGTCCACAAAAATAAGGGTTTTTAACACTGTCAGATTATTAGGAATGTGAAGAATCTGCTAAATTGTAGTTCAAATCAGGCAAACACAAGTGTTTACATATTCTGAAACCTGAGCACACCATGATTATTTTCCATGTACTCTCCCCCAAACTCAGGTTTAGAAAGAAACTCTGTTGGCCCTCCCTTTATATAAAAACTGTAAAGCACTAGAAGTACCATGAAGAAGACAGTCATGGTCTCTATTACCTAAATTTATAACATACATCTCTCACTACCACAAAACGTCTCATGACTACCACTGCTGGTACTTCACTTCTCTCAGGACTCACGTTTGCCAGACTCCTTCTTTTTGTTCTCACCTTCTCAGAAACACTTTAATCTGTCCATGGGCTTCTCCAGATTTATCAAGCAATTACTGTATTATAGGCATTATGTTAAGCATTGTATATGTATCATTTAATCTACCTAACCACAGTGTGAAACGGGTACTCTTACCAAACCCATTTTGCAGATTGGTAAATTTGCTTCCACAGAACTTAAGTAACTTGCTCAAGGTTACAAAGTCAATAATGATAAAGCCCCTTTCAGATTCAGGCAGTCTCACTTCAGAACTGGCAAAGATATGATTATCACCCAAACGAAGTCAATGTTGAGTCAATACATTTTAAATTTTAAGGAACTGAACTTGATATGTGCTACGTGGTTTCTCTTGTTTTACTGCAGAGTCAGGGCTAGAGTCACTGACTTTCCTGGTTAAAAGGGATCTTAGAGCTCTCAGAGGGGAACCAAGAAAAAGTTTCTTCAGCAGTATCTCTGAGGGTCATCACACTTGAGGACAACAATTGAGTGTGTATTGTTCAGGGCTCTCCGGAGACACAGAATCAATACAATATATATATGAATATATATATTGAATATATTTGATATATGAATATATATATATGAGTATATAATATGAATATATATACACAGAGAGAGAGAGAGAAATATTTATTATAGGAATTCGTTACACAATTACACAATTACACAATATTTATTATAGGAATTCGTTTACACAATTACACAATTACAGAGGTGGAGAAATCCGATAATCTACTCTCTGCAAGCTGGAGAATCAGAAAACCACATGATCTAATTATGTTCAAATTCCAAAGGCTTGACAATCCGAGGCCAATGGTGTAACCCCTTGTGTGAGTCAGAAAAACCAAGAACCAGGAGGTTGATGTTGGGGAACAGGATAAGATGGACGTCTCTGCTCAAACAGAGAGAACATTTTGCCCTTCCTCCTCCTTTTTGTTTTATTCATTTATTCATTCATTCAGGCCCTGAAAGGATTGGATGATGCCCATCCACATTGGTGAGGCTGATCTTCTTTATTTACTACTGATCGAAATGCTAATCTTTTCCAGAGACAACCTCATAGACACGCCCAGGAATAATGATATACAAGCTATCTGGGCATCTCTTCACCCAGTCAAGTTGATACATAAAATTAACCATCAAAGGATGCTCGTCACTTCCTGAGCCAACCCGTTTCACTCATGGAACTGACTTTGTAGACCGTTCTTCTTCCTGAAAGAAGAAAAACGGTCTACAAAGTCAGTTCCATTCCTGAAATACTCCTTTTGGTAACTTCCACCCACTGGGGCTACCCCTCTCTTCTAGAGTGATCCAGAATAAGTCTACTCTATTTTGGTAGGCCTTCTTTCATGTCTCTAGCTCTGAATTTTGTTTTTTATAGTCCATTTTTCATAGATGTCAAGGATGCCCGTGGTGAAATTTGTCCCACAGATGGGATTTACTTTGCCTGAACAATATTGGCCTTCACAGAAGGGCTTTTCTTTTTAATTAAAGTATAGCTAATATTTAAAAATTGGGAAGTCAAATCCCCATCTTCTCTTGATAATGATACTCTCTAAAGTACATTACCTATATCTCTGGGTAGCATCCATCAGCCAAGTAGCCACTGCTCCATTGCATGGGCAGTCTCCTCTGCTCTAGGCCCTCTCCATGATTCATATCCTGCTTACACTTCTATTTTTCTTGAGACAAAAACTATTTCTTGGACCCATTTCACTCTCAAAGGATGGATGGAAAAAGAAGGACTGAGAAGTCTGCATGTTCAGAAAAACAGGAGTGGAAATAATTCTTTAAGGAGGTAAAAATTGTTCTTTCTACCTGGCTTGCTTTGCTCATATGTATTATTTGCTTGGCTCTTATATGCTTCTGAGTTCATGACCTGCACTTTAATTTCTTTCTTTCTTTCTTTCTTTCTTTCTTTCTTTCTTTCTTTCTTTCTTTCTTTCTTTCTCTCTCTCTCTCTCTCTCTCTCTCTCTCTCTCTCTCTCTCTCTCTTTCTTTCTTTCTTTCTTTCTTTCTTTCTTTCTTTCTTTCTTTCTTCCTTTCTTTCTTTCGGTATAACATGTTTGCCAAACCTCTTACCGTTGTTCTCACCCTCCCGAAAACACTTTAGTCTGTTCTTGTGCTTCTCCAGATGTGTTTCAACCAATGTAGAAGTCATGTGTCTTGCCCTAAAATGCTAGTTTGTGACTTAAACTTCTACTTGTATGTCCCCTGCTTCTCCAACCAGAATCTTTTGTCCACTCACTACATGTTAAATATCAAGACAAAAAAAAAAAGTGGCATACATCCAGGTATGTTTTCTTTGAGGTTTATATAAAAGTGATATGGAGATAAATCTTTGAGATGTGACCTGGTTAGGCCAGGTCAGGGTCAGTTCTTAAAAGACAAAATGCAGAATCTCCCTGTTGGCTTTCTCAACCAAGGTGTCAGGATGTCATGAACCAAATTGGAGTCTCAATTGAGTGTCTTCAGGCATTGTATTTTTAGAAAAAAAGTGGTCCTTAATAACTATAACTGGGCAAGAGCTCATCTTTATAGCCCATTATATTGATAGAAAGAGCAACTAATGACCCCTCATTAAAATCTAAAGCCTCCAATTATTTTATTATTGTTATTTAATATCTATTGAGTTCCAGCTTTAATTTTACCCAGTTGGTCCTAAGGATGTTAATGTCTTAGTTGGTATGGAATTTAATTTATGCTTCTTTTTGGACTAATATCAAGAATCTCTTTCCAACTTTGGTAGTTCCTTACCCTTCCTGACGCACACACAGTCACACACATACACGTGCATAAGCATACCTACCAGAGACACACAAATCTGTACCTTTGCTTGCTACACTTTATTTTCTCCACTATTTCTGGAACAGAAAGAATGGAGGGAACTTGCTGGAAGAAGCAAAAGGAAACATGACTTTATTCTAGTCAGCTGTTGAAATAGGATTCTTTTAGCTCCTTTTACACTTACTACAGATAAAGAATTTGAACTGTAAGTATAATATTTTGTCCAAAGGTAAATTAAATTTTATTCTCTTGTTCCCTGAACTTTAACTCCAGTTGATCAGTGACTGAATCACGTCTTTCAGAGAAAAGAAACCAAGGCAGAGTTTTCATACTTTCAAACTGAACAATCTGACCACAGGGTGCGCATAGCACACCGTCACTTTCTGGTGGGATAAGAAAGGTCTGTCTCAATCTGTGAGTTTTGCTTCAGAAGCAGTAGCTAAATTTCTATCTCCATAAGTTAAAATACTCTCATGACTGTTTATGGCATAACAACAATGGGCCTCTGCAGAAGGTCATCCCTGCGACCTTGAATTGTGTATCCACTTTCTCATGGAGCATTCTTCAGACTCCCTAGGTCATTCATTCGATTTTTTACACACATTTGTGGAGTGCATACCATGTGTACTAGGCATTTGCTATAGAGATAAAATGAAGACCAGGCCACCTCATAAAACTTCAGGACTAGTATCTCTGGGATGCTTATATTAGACATTATGTTCAAAATATTTAGCAAACTATAGAGGCCCTGCCTGGTCAGAACAGATACTAACAATATTGGTACATAAAGCCTGAATTACCAGCCCTGTTCCTACTTCCCGATTGGGGAACTGTGAAAACAAAAGTTCTAATCTATTTGCTTGAAAGGATATCCAAAATCTTGCAATAATAAAGAAAAATACAACTTACGTGCAATGTTGTTCCCTTCTTTCCTCCTCCACACAGCTACTATGGGCTCTCTTCTCTTCCTGACAAAGCCTGGTTGTCCGTGTTGAAGGGCCATCCTAAGCTATCACCAGCAGATTTTACAGAATTCCTATGGAATATTACAATTACTATACAGTTAAGCAAATGAGCTGAAGATCTGTGAATAGGTTTTTTTGCAATACCAAAGGCAATATTAGGATTAGAAGAAACATGCACCCCCCAACAAAGACACAAAATCTTCTTTCTAAATTTTTGTTTATTCTTTGCTTGCTCTCTCCTCTTCACTCTCCTGTCTCTCCTTTCCTCATTAATAAAATGTGGATCAAGATAATAAGAAGAAATTTTAGGATAAGGCACAAGTGTGGGGTTGGGAACAGAAAGTTGTAGTTTTCCCCTTCATTGTCAGTGAGGTCTTTGAAAATTATCAACAACCTGATAGTGGAGTAGAACATAGTTAGACATGAGGAGAAGGTCCTCAGTATCTTCTTTAGAACTACATCTTTAGAATATTGTTCTCCTTTTTTGAGAATGATATTTTCTACAAGTGACAATGAATAGAAGTAGCCTAGAATTATTGCAACACAAGACATTATTAATAAAGTTATTTTTAATAAAGTAGACAAGAATTATTATAATAGGAACACATATAACTTCAAAAGCATTTTAATTTATTAGTTGAAATGACTCATAACGCATTAAAAATAATATTGCACCATATTTAAGACCTTAACAGACTAGAATAACAAGACAAAACACACAATGAACCAAAGTGCAAAGTATTTTAAGGGTTATTAAATACTGTGTTTTTCACAATGCTTTTTTTTTAACAACTTCAGTGAGGCATATTTACATATCATATAATTCACCTGTTTCAAGTGTTAAATTAACATTTTTTTCAGTTAACCAAATTGTATAATCATTAGCATAAATCTGTCTGAGAACTTTTTCATCACCCCAATGAGATCTTACATGCCTGTTTACTATTAATCCCCATTCCCAACCCCTGCCCCAAACAACCATAATGCAATTTCGATCTCTATCTATTTGCCTTTTCTAGACACTTATTATAAATGGAATCATAAAGAATGTGGCTTCCAGTGTTGGCTTCTTTCACTTTGCATAATGCTTTTGAGGTTGTCCCTGTCAGAGTGTGTGTCAGTAGTTTGTTCCTTTTTATGGCCACGTGGTAGTCCATTGTACAGATACATCAGCTTTTGTGTATTCCTTCACCAGCTGATGAACATTTAGATGGTTTCTAGTTTTTGAGTAATGTGAGGAATGTTGCTCTTAAGATTGTGAGTAATGTCAAAGTCTGGCTGTATGTATATTTTCATTTCTCTTAGATAGATATCTAAGAGTGGAATACATGGTTCCTATAAGACAGGGAATTATAATGGGAGTGGGGGAGAACAACATCTGAATTAAGGCAGATCTCAGTTTCAGCTACAACTCTTACATTACACTGTATCTCTGTGAGTCTTAATTTTATTTCCTTTGTACAGTAGAGATCCAGTATCTATCACATGTGGCTATCATGATATGCAAATGATAAAATATAAGTTAAATTCCCAGTCTAAACCCAAGCACATTGAAGTTACTCCGTATTTGGTAACTACTATCAATGAAACATTATAATCGGGAAAGAAGAATTTAAGATGATAATTCTTCTAAAATTCTCAGAGCACAAAGTAAGCATGCTTCGAACCAGGTTTAAACATTTTCTCACTGTGGACACAGCAGAAACTTAGCTTGTTTAAGCCTTCAATTTCCTAATTTGCCTAATTTATCTTTCAGGGTTGCTAGAAGAATTGGTGGGATCATATGGGTGAAAGAAATGAGCAGAGATCTGGCCCACTTTAGATGCTTAGTAAATGGTAGCCATGGAAATATTTTTGGAAGTTTTCTTTGATACTTTCTTTTTTTGCAACTTGATTCTTCAAATGTATAAGGCTTTCCAGAAGCCCAGGCAGGAATATGGCCACTTAAATAGCCCTCCTTTCATCAGTTAGAAGAACTGAATTTCAGAACAATAATTAAAAATGAAAGCTAATATTTATTGAGCATTCACTAATATGTGAAGCATTAGGATGAGCATTTTATGTAGCTATTACATGCAATATTCCCAATAACCCTATTAATGGTAGCCCATATTTATAGACTCCTCTTTTTACAGATGAAGAAACTGATTTGTTCAGATTGAGTAGCTAAGGGGCAAAAGCAGGACCAAGCTGTCTGCCTCCAAGGCCATAATCTTATCCATTTGACTCTAATATTCTGTGCTCTACGATAAGGAACAAGCCCAACCTACCTGACTCCCAGCCTGCTTAGACTCTGTGTGACATATTTGGTCTGTGAAATATGATTTCTAAAATCAGATTAAATCTGACTCTGGCTTCTCTTCCTTTACCTACCTTGTTCACTTAATAGAGTTGGTGAGAAATTCAACCTCGGTTAATTTTCTGGGGTCCTTCTATGTTGTCCTTGAATTGTGTAAGAATCCTGGAGCTTATGCCATCCAAGAATTTAAGAAATTGTGGACGAGTATTTTATCCTCTTGTTTTCAGTCCACCACAGTCACCGTTGAGACGCATAACATCCATGCCAATCCATACTACTTGCTAGGCCAGCCTAGCAAACCCTTTCCTCATGGCATCCACCTTTTCTTTTCCACAACCTGTCCCTAGAGATTTCCGCATGATCCCCAAAGCCTCCACCCTTAGTGTTCCTGTCCCATCTTCAGTCTACAGATCTTGAGCGTGTTGGAATCTCTGTGGCTGAGCACTCCTCTTCTCCTCTTTATCTTTTCAGACCGACCCTCAGAGAGTCTAACTTTTGCAAAGCACAGACCTGTCAACTCTCCCCTCAGGAAAGAGGGGCTAAAATCACCAAAATCTAAAGCCTTCGCTGTCCTCTTTGAAAAAGTGTTGGAAAAAGGATTCCCAATAATTCATGGTAAACCCATAAGGCACAATTCATTTTCAGTGTGGTTATTCTGCCACATTAAATTTTCAATAAATCGCTGTGCTACGGGCATGTTGGGTATTCGAAAAAGCAGATTAGAGAGAGTGGGTCGACACTGCTGATATTTCACAAACTCTGAAGGGGCCTAGCATTTCACTAAATCTTTGATTCCTAATATACAAAACAATGACATTGTAACAGGAGGTGTTTGTCTGAAGCACTGCCAGTCCCTGGAGTCACTGTTGGAGCAGTTGCTGGCTCAAGCAGGAGTCTAAGTAATGCCGTTTTTAAAAAACTTTTTCCTCCTTATTTTTCCATTTCCCTTTCCCTAGGTGTACGTCTTTGTTTTTCCAATCATATTCAGCCACACAATTAAAAAGTGGAAAAAAGGGTGCCAAAGTTGCTAACTCTATAATTATAAGAGTACAAAACAGCCATGTAAAGAGTGGTGTAAATTGCACTTGTTCCAATTAGGAAATAATGAAAAGTCCTGCAGCGGGCTCTGCACTCATCTCTGTCCCACATCCCCCTTTCACGGCATCATCACCCATTGCTGTATTTCCAGGAGATGGCAGCAAGGTCACTGGGCTCGGTGTGAAAGGCTGATGTGTTACTCTCCCTAAGGAACTGAGTGAATGGCAGGTGGCAAGCAGTAGATTGTCCTGAGGAAGGAACACCATGGTTGCAAGCCAACATTCTCAATGTTTTTTGAGACTGTCTCCTCTGATCCTGGTCACTTGTACAGCTCTTTAAATTGTATATGGGATTGGACCAATCCTACAGAGAAATCTGCTCCATGTCACTTTCATCACAAACGTGTCTTTTTATCTGAAAGAGTTTTAAATAGGTGGGTTTTTTTTTTTAAGTTTATTTATTTATTTGAGAGAGAGAGAGAGGGAGTGAGTGCACGTGCAGGGAAGGAGCAGAGAGAGGGGAAGAGAGAGAATCCCAAGCAGGCTCCACAGTCAGTGTGGAGCCAGCCATGAGGTTCAAACTCATGAGCTATGAGATCATGACCTGAACTGAAATCAAGAGTCTGACGCTTAACCCACTGAGCCTCTCAAGTGTCGTAAAATAGGTGTTTTAATAGCATTTTAGAATGTGTAGAGCTGAACAGGTGGTATCTTTCCCAATGGATTATCTTCTCTCAGCATAGGAAAGCTGGTTAACATCCGAGGAAGTACATTTAATAGATTTGTTTAACTCTCATTAAAGATCCGGAAATACTGCCTTCCTTCCTTGGTCCTTCATCCTCCCTTCTTTTCTCCTCCTTTTCCCCTTCTTCATTCAAATGACTTTTTAATTAAAAAATGTTATAATTAAACATTACAAACAGAAGAATATTTGTAGTATTTGGGCAAGGCTTAAAAAATAAAAAACCAATGTGCATGTAACCTACCACATAGCTGGATGAATAGAACACATGCTCCTGTTTCCCTGGAGATAATCACTATCCTACATTTTATGTTCTGTATTTCCCTCTTTCTCTTCATGGCTTTGTCATACATGTTGTTTAAGTCCAGTAATTCATACTATGTGTATGATTTGCTTTTCTCATTTGACATGTTTCTGAAGCCTTTCCCATGTTGATGTCTACATAGATAGATGGATACAGATATAGATATAGATACATATGCTAGATGCATAGCATATTATTTCAGAATATATAGTATTCCACTGGGTAAGTGTATTATAATTTTATAATTTTGTGTTGATTTGTCAATGGGCATTACAAGTTTGTTGAATGTTTTTGTTTGTGTTTTATTTTCTATTGCAAACAAGTGACTATGATCATCTTTGTGCATGTCTACTAATTTATACTTGAAAAAGTTTTTAGTGCAACAGTTTATAAATATTCTGGTCTCATGACTCCTTTTCACTCTTGAAAACTGTTGAGGACTCCTAAGAGCTTCTATTTATGTGCTGGAGGACCTACTCCCTGACTTCAAACTACATTACAAAGCTATAGTAATCAAAACAGTATGGTAATCATACTATACAAAGCTATAGTAATCAAAACAGATACATAGGTCAGTGAAGCAAACAGAGAGCCTAGAAATACCCACCCATATATGGACAGTTAACTACAACAAAGGAAGCAAGAATATATACTGAGGAAAGGACAGTCTCTTTAATACATTGGTGCTGGAAAAACTAGGCAGCTACCTGCAAAAAAATAGAAACTGAACCACTTTCATGTACCATCAAAAATCAACTCAAGATAAATTAAAGACTTGACTGGAAGACCAGAAACCATAATACTCATAGAAGTAAATATAGGTGGTAAGTTCCTTGACATTTGTCTTAGAGATATCTTTTTGAATCTGACTCCAGAAACAATGGCAACAAAAGCAAAAATAACACATGGGACTCCATCAAATTAAAATGTGTCTGCATAGCTAAGGAAAGCATCAACAAAATAAAAAGACAACCTGTTGAATGAGAAAGTATTTGCAAATCATATACATGAGAAGAAGTTAATATGTAAAATATATAAAGAACTCATATAATTCAATAACAATGACAACAAAAACAATCCAGCTTTAACAATTGGCAGAGGATATGAATAAACAGTTTTTCCAAAGAAGACATACAGATGGCCAACAAGCATGTGACAAGATGCTCAACATCACTAGTCATCAGGGAAATGCAAATCAAAACCAAAATGAGGGGCACCTGGGTGGTTCAGTGGGTTGAGTGTCAGACTCTTGATTTCATCTCAGCTCATGGTCCCAGGGTCATGGGATTGAGCCCCACATCAGGCTCCATGCTAAGCATGGAGCCTGCTTAAGATTCTCTCTCTCTCTCTCTCTCTCTCTCTCTCTCTCTCTCTCTCTCTCTCTCCCTCCCTCCCTCTGCCCTTCTCCCCTGCTTGCACATGCTCTCTCTCTTTTTCTAAAATAAAAATTAAAAAATTAAAAACCACAATGACATATCACCTCAACTTCTCAGAATGGCAATTATCAAAAAGACGAAAACATAACAAGTGTTAGCAAAGGTGTGGAGAGAAAGGAACCTTCGTGCACTGTTGGTGGGAATATAAATTAGTACAGCCACTATGGAAAACAGTATGGAAGATCCTCAAAATCTTAAAAATAGAAATATCATATGACCTAGTAATTCCACAACTGGTATTAATTCCAAGAAAATTGACACTAATTGGAAAAGATACATGCTCCCCTATGTTCACTGCACCATTATTTACATAACCAAAACATGGAAACTATCTAAATGACCATCAATGGAGGGATGGATAAAGAAGATGTGAGATACATGTGTGTGTGTGTGTGTTTATATGTTTATATTTATGTTTATATTTATATGTTTATATTTATATGTTTACATAATACATACACACACACACACACACACACACACACATATATATATATATACATATATATAATGGAATACTATTTAGCTATAAAAAAAGAATGAAATCTTGCCATTTGCAACAACTGGATGGATCTTGAGACTATTTTGCTAAGTGAAATAACTCAGATAAAGCCAAATACTGTATAAATTCTCACTTATATCTGGAATCTAAAAAATAAACAAAAACAAAATAAATCTCATAGATACAGGGAACAGATGGGTGGTCGCCAGAGGGGAGGATCTTGAGGGCTGGGCAAAAATAGTGAAAAAGAGCAATGGGTACAAATTTCCAGTAACAAAATAAATAAGTCATCTGGATGTGATGAACAGCATGGGAACTATGGCCAATAGTTGTATTGCTAACTTAAAAGTTGCTAATAAAGTAAATCTTAAAAGCTCTCATCACAAGGAAAAAAATGTAACTTTGTATGGTGACAGATGGTAAATAAACTTAATGTGTTGTTCATTTTGCAATGTATACAAATAGCGAATCATTATGCTGTAATCCTGAAACTAATATAATGTATCTCAATTATGCTTCAATAAAAAAATAAAATAAAAATAACAGTAGTCCCATTACGAGTTCATGCCAATAACATTTTTACAAAACAACTATTTTTAAAAAATGAAAATAAATTAATGAAAAAAGTGATATTCTCTTTATTTTTACAAATTTTTCAATGTCTGGCTTAAAGGAAAACAACCAAATTTTCATATCTGCTCTCTTCATTCAGTCTATTGGGTTTGTAGTTTTGGTTGAAGTATTTGAAAAACATCGGGTCTCACACAAATATGCAGTTTGAAATGAGGGGACTTTGCAAACATGCTGAAAATTTTCTTAGATCACACTTTGAGAACCACTGCCCAGGAGTTGAATTGCTTTCCAAAATAACGTTAAATTATTTTTTAAAGTGGTTTTTAAAGTGGTTTTACTAGCAGTGTATACAAGTTCTTGTTTATGCCCTTGAAGATATTTAATGTTGTCAGGTTTTTATATCATTTAAAATCTCTGTTTAATAACCATTTGATAGCAAATGATGGCATATAATGGCTTTAATTTTCATTTATGTGATGAGTAACAAATTGAACATCTTAGGGCTATGCATGTTTCTTTTTATTATAACACAAATCAAATCTTTTGGCCATTTGAATATTGAGTTATTTATCTTTTTTCTTGATTTGTTCTTTTTATATTCTGGATATTGTTCCTTGGACATCTGAACACTGCAAATCCCTTCTCCCATTTTGTAACTTGCCTTTTTGTTTTCTTTATGCTAAGTTTTAATTAAAGGTTATAAATTTTAATGAAGGGAATTTTATCAACATTTAATTTTATAATCTGTTCTTTGACAACCTAGTTTAAAAAAGGTTTTCCTGGGGCGCCTGGGTGGCGCAGTCGGTTAAGCGTCCGACTTCAGCCAGGTCACGATCTCGCGGTCCGTGAGTTCGAGCCCCGCGTCAGGCTCTGGGCTGACGGCTCGGAGCCTGGAGCCTGTTTCCGATTCTGTGTCTCCCTCTCTCTCTCTGCCCCTCCCCCGTTCATGCTCTGTCTCTCTCTGTCCCAAAAATAAATAAAAAACATTGGAAAAAAAAAAAAAATTAAAAAAAAAAAAAAGGTTTTCCTATCCCCCAATCATAAAAATGTTCCTCTAAACTTCCTTTCAAAAGCTTTTTGCTTTCCACATTTAAGCTGTCAGGCCACCAAGAATTGTGTATGTTGTGAGGTTGGATTGTTGTGTATCTATAACCATTAGTCCCATATTAACTTACTTAAATTGCCCATGCTTCTCTCCCGCATTAATCACCAGTTTTTTATACATCAAATCTCATTTATGGTTGGGTTTATATCTTGACTCTCTATTGAATCTACTTGGCTATCGCTTCTCAGCCTTTTGGCTAAGATCAAGTGTAGTATCTGTTCTTATCAGTTGACTCTACTTGGCTATTTTTCTATTTCTGACCAATACTATAATATCTTTATTACTCTAGGTCTAATTAGTCTTGACATAGAATAGTGCTGACCACTCCCAACTTTGTTAGGAACATCTTGGACTGTTTTTATTCTCTTATGTTCCATATAAATTTCAGAATTACATATTCATTACAATACATAGGGGAAAAAACTTGGAAATTTAGTTGGTGTTACACTAAGTCTATGGATAAAATTGGGAAGGACTGACATCTTTAAAAAATTGAGTTTTTCGGGGCGCCTGGGTGGCGCAGTCGGTTAAGCGTCCGACTTCAGCCAGGTCACGATCTCGCGGTCTGTGAGTTCGAGCCCCGCGTCAGGCTCTGGGCTGATGGCTCGGAGCCTGGAGCCTGTTTCCAATTCTGTGTGTCTCCCTCTCTCTCTGCCCCTTCCCCGTTCATGCTCTGTCTCTCTCTGTCCCAAAAATAAATAAAAAAAAACGTTGAAAAAAAAAAAAAATTTAAAAAAAAAATAAAAAAAAAAAAAAATTGAGTTTTTCTATCCTTGAATATAGTATACCTCTAAATTTTTTCTTGGTCTTCATTAATATCCTTTGAATAAATGTAAAATTTTGTCCCATAAAGTTCTTATATGACTTCTGTCAGATTACTGGATCCCTTATATTTTTTACATACTGTTATTATAAATAAAATCCTTTTAATTTTTTATATCTTTAATTATTACTGGAATATAGAAATGTAACTAGTTCTTTTTTATGTGACATTTTAGTAAATCTTCTTCTTAATAATAATAATTTGTCAGTAGCTTCCTGGGAATATTCTTTGTAGATCTTTGTGTATAGCTATGTTCTCAGCATATATTAATTTTATTTCTTCTTTCTAATTCTTATATAATTTTTTTTGCCTTATTGGACTGGCAAGAGAATCAAATATAGTGATGAACAGAAGTATTGATGGCTGGCATCTTGTCAGGTAACTTATTTTAAAGAAAATATTTTAAAGTTTCACCATTAAGTACCATGATTGTAAAAAGATTTTATTTTTGCAGATACCCTTTATCAGTTTAAGAAAAGTCATTTCATTTTTATACTAAGAACTTTTTTCATGAATAAAATTTGAATATTATCAAATGCTTCTGCATCTTTAGAAGATTTATGTTTTTCCCCCTTTAAGCTGCTAAATATGATAAAATATGCATTGATGGAATTTCTCATTTGAGTCACACTAGTATTTCTGTAATGAACCTATAATAGATTTGATATACTTTTTAAATTTTGTTATTATTGAATTTTAATATAATGTAATATGATTATATTATGATTACATAATTATATTGTATGTTATAATTATATATTAAATAAATATATAATTATATTATATAAATATGTAATTATAATTATATAAATATAATTATATAATTACAATATAATTTATTATCAAGTTAGCTAATATTCAGTGTATACAGTGTGCTTTTGGTTTGGGGGATGAATGAAATACTACTTGACAATGAGAAAGAATGAAATCCTGCCATTTGCAGGATGGATGGAACTGGAGGGTATTATGCTAAGTGAAATAAGTCAGAGAAAGATAGATATATGTTTTCACTCATATCTGAAACTTGAGAAACTTAACAGAAGACCATGGGGGAAGGGAAGGGGAAGAAGTAGTTTCAAACAGAGAGGGAGGCAAACCCATAAGAGACTCTTGATATACTTTTTTATACATGATGGGATTCCATTTGTTCGTTTTGTTTGGAAATTTTTACATCTATGCTCAAGTGATGGATGACAGAGGGTAGCAATTTGCCTCTCACCAAGTTCTTGTATAGTGTTGGTTTTCAGTTTACACTAAAAGTCTCATAAAATTATTTGGGATGTGTTCTTTCTTTTTCTTTCTCTGCCAGATTTTATGTACAGAAATAACGTGTTCTTTGAATGTTCAGTATACTACTTTGTAAAACTACTTGGGCTTTACATTATTTGGGTGGGAAATTTTTAATATGTTTTAATTTCTTGAATAGTTAAAGAACTATATATGTTTTCCCTTTTGTTTTTCTTTTCCTTGATTCAAATTTGGTTGTATCCTCCTAGGAATATATCCCTTTTGTGGATATTTTCAAATTTATTGGCAGAAAGTGGTTCATATTAATCTTTTATTCTTTTAAATCTGTATAGCTTTTGTTGTAATGACTCCCTAAATTTTAAAATATTAAAAAGTTTTACAATTATCTGGTCAATCTTGTCTGACTTTTATAAATTTTATTAATCTTTTGAACCACAAATCTTAGATTTTGTTGAATTTCTCTATGTTTGTTTTCTATTTCATCATTTTCTGCTTTTATCTACCGTCTTTCCTTTATTCAATTCTCTTAGGTTTTGTTTTGTACTTTTCTCTAATTCCAAAACTTAGGTATATAGCTCATTAATTTTGAAACTTTCTATTTTTCTGATTGTTAGTATTCTAAAGCTATAATTTTTCCTCTAATGACCACATTAGCTGCATTTCTCAAGTTTTGATATCCATTATGTTTAGTATTTTTATTATTATTCTGTACTAAGTATTTTCTAATTTCTATTTTGACTTATGCCTTGATTCATTTATTTAGAAATATTTCGAATTTTGTTGAGACTTGCTTTACGGTCTAGTGGGTGATCAATTTTCAAATTCAATTGTTAGATGTTGTTTTATACAAGTATTTTAGTTTGCAATATGTAGTTTTCAAATTTATATTCTCATTCATTTTTGTCTGCTCATTCTAGCAATTATTGAAAAACTTCTATTAAAATATCCCCCAATGAAAGCATATTTATCATTTTCTTTATGTAGTTCTTTCTGTTTTTTTTCTTAGACTGTGTGAATAATAATAAACACATTTAAAACCTGATATCTTCCAGGTATATTAAATCTTTTCAAATTACCAAATGATCCTTTTAATACCTAGTAATGCTCTTGATATTGAAACCTATATTGAATTATTTGAATTATTTTATTATTGCAATATACTAATTCTTTTTTGTATTTTTTTCTTTTTTATCCTTGTACTTTAAACATTTTTAGTCATATTTTAGATATTTTTCTTGTAAATTGCATATATTTGGATTTTTAAAAAATTCCATCATCCAATATTTGCCTTTTATTCCCAACATTTGTCTTCTAATTGAAGTTTCTTATTCATTTCACTGTATTGTGGCTACCAGTATATTCAGATTGATTTCTCTATTTCATTTTGTACTTTTGTCTAGTTTTATGTGTGATAGAATTTTTATCTGGGAAATGACATGAGACTTAGTTTCAAGGAGCTTTCCTCTATAGAGGATAGTTACTACCAATTTGGAACTTATAAATCAGAATATCTTTTAACATAATTTTTGGATCTGATTTTTTTGTTTTTGGTAAGATAGGTAATGTGAATATATGTGCTACAACCTTGAGCAAGGGCTGGCTTATGAATTAACAGGAGAAACTTTTCCCTCTCCCCATATAGAAGTTTCTCTGCTGCTTCCCAGTAAAACAAGTTTATGCTCCTTCACCCAGTTCCCTATGGGTGAAGACCTTTGTGGTCTTGTCTTCATGTAATGTTGGCCTAGGATTTGCCTCCTGTCTCAGATTCATCAAGGCTGAGTTTCACATATCCAAAGAATCCCCCTTTCAAGTTACTTTGGTTTACCTTGTTTTTATGTGGGGGTTTCAAAGCCCTTACTGCTCTGGATTCACTTATATTTTGTCCCTGAGGGTTTCCTCTACCTTCTTGCTTACTCCATTAAACATTTTAAAAACTTAGCATATGTTTATATAGAATTTTTATAGCTGGATAATTGTTTAGGATATCTACTCTCTCATATTCTACATATGGAAGTTCTCTTTCATCCTTGTCTGAAACATTCATATTGTTTTTGAATATTGAACAGATATAAAGTTCATCATATCATACAATTTTAGTTCTAATTCATGACAGAACTACCTCAAAGAGGTTATGTGGGGGTGGGGGTCTATAGATTATGAGATTAAAAGATTATGTTGTGAGTGTATTAGCCTGCATATATAGTGTTAGAAGTGAGAAACATCCGTCAACCTGAAAAATGAAGGTAGAAACCTGATATTCACCCATGTATTCATCCATTCAGCAGATAGGCATTCTGTACTTGCTGTAGGTAAAAAACTAGGCTACATGCCAAGGGTGTAGTTGGCAATAAAACACATAGGATTCTTACCCTCACAGAGTTTACTGTCTGTGTGGAAGTAGTCTGAAGATGCATACAACAAGCTGAAGTGGTCTGAATGGGGAAAAGCCCAAGTATGAACAAGAGCTGGTGAGAGCAAACAGGAAAGCCATAAACCATGAGAGGAGTGGCTGTTCAAGCAAAAGAAGGTTAAGAAACTAATCTAGAAAATATCAGTCTTGCATAGGGCAGTGACTTTCCATGTGTAGACCTACATTCTTCAGGGGCAAATAAAATCTCTTAAAGAGACCATGATGTCTAAATAAGGATGAGCATTTATGGAAATGTCTTTACCAGGTCTGCAGAATTTTAAAATGTTTGTAATAGGATTTTTGCATCTGTTGTGCATCCCAAATTACAGTCAATAAAGTACTGTGAAATAGTAATGAGTGAACTGTAGCTAAGATCCCAGGTGTCACTTTTGTTTTAGGTAGACAAGAAGTCTTGCATTGACCTTGAATCGTATGTAGGTGTTACACATCTCTGATCCTTGACCACTTTTTGGATGTCAGAGATGTCCTTTTTTCACATTTTGTGCTGCCAGAACCGTAATCCAATAACAATTTTCCCGGTAAGTGCTTCTCACGTGCCACTAGGGAGCAATTGCTTTGCTGCACTGCACTTAAAAAGAGTTTAAACTAAAAAGACACAAATTTCACTTTCTTATCTACTGTAGTTGTGAATATGCTAAGAAAATAATATTTTAAATTATTGAATTTACACTCCTTTGAGACATCAACATAATTGCACAAAGGGCACCTTTAATTTTTTTATATACTTATTTATTAATAAAGAAGAACTTTCTATTCATACACCAAAAGATTGGTCCAGTGGAACAAAACAATAATGCAATGAAAACTCCAGTTCATTAAATTGGAATGCTGGGATTGAATTACTAATTTATGTTGTTTTTAATTTCATGTTATAAATTATACGATTTTAAAATATAGGAGGAAACTGTTCCCTTGGAGTCTGCTTACCTCCAACTCTGGCTAGGAAAGTTTTATTTGTCCCTGGGGAACTGGGAAGTAGGGGGATTCACTGAAAAACTGCGGTTTCCCAGGAGCGTACCATGAAACATTCATAGACATAGTTCTGCATTACAGGAGGCTTAATAAACATAGCCAATCACCGAAAAATAACACGAGGGCATTCAAAGGCTCCTGAAAGGAATTTTCCTAAGGAAAAAGGTTGATTTTGAAAATCTGACTTCAGAGGTGTCACAGATACGTCTGCACTGAGATCGAGCACACTCTGAGATGAGCAGACGTCAACAGTTGGTATGGGATCCGCTCTTTGGAAGGGAGAGGAAGGAAGGAAGTAGGACTGAAGTAGAGGGAGAGATCGGGCTGTAACACAGTTTCAAATAAGGCCTCAGTCAAGCCCCTGGGAGCTCTAAACTGGGCAGAGGGTTAGAGTTGGGTGAGGGAAGCACCCTTTTCCCTCAGGGTGGACTAGTCATGGACACAGACTGGCCTTGGGAGGGGGCATAACCCCTGGGTGAGGTAGATCTCTGCATCAAGACAATTTCAGAGCAGGGCTGCTGCTGAGGGCTGTCTGCAGGCAGGGCTGGTAGGACCCCCAGCATCGAGGAAATAAGTCTTTGGATCCTGAAGATAGATTTGGGAGGTATGTCAAAGGATCCGCTATTAAAAAGATTTGAATAAAATCATCCAAATGTTTGTCCAAAAATTAATGAAGGACAAATCTCTGACTTGGGAGGTGTTAGTCCATTAGACATTATCTTCATTCATTTAGCAACCAATGCCTTTAGTACTTACTGTGTTTTACTAAACATTTTACCAGATGTTGTGGAAACACTGTGGAGATAAGTCAATCATAGGAGGAACAGGACACTGTGAGCACTGAGCATCTAGCACAGGCCAAACATTTTAAGAATTTTTTTTAATGTGTATTTATTTTTGAGAGAGAGAGAGAGAGAGAAGGGAGAGGGAGACAGAATCTGAAGCAGGCTTCAGGCTCTGAGCTGTTAGCACAGAGCCCGATGAGGGACTTGAACTCATGGACCTGAGAGATCATGACCTGAACTGGGGTCAGACGCTCAACTGACTGAGCCACCTAGGCACCGTGGACCAAACATTTTATATAGATTTTTCATCCAATTCTTGCAAAACCCATATGAGGTCGGTATTGATTCTGTTGAGGAAACTGAGACTTTCTGCGTGTGATTAAATTTGTTCAAGGCCACATCAGAAGTAGAAGGTGGAGCAGGATTGCAGCCTATTCTGCCCAAGCCCAAAGCCCGTGCCCTTTCTCCCGTAGAGCACTGTGCCATCACCAGGGCAGACAGACAACCATGACATAGGCCATATTCCACGCACAGGTAAAGTGATGAGAGACACAGAAGAAGACGTGACTAATTCTACGTAGAAGACTGATGATTGGGGTGACCTGGAAAACTGAGTCAGGACCCCTCCAGGTTGGAATAAAAGCGACACAAAAATGACAAATCGAAGAATACGCATAATAATTAGAGACGTAAGTAATTCCTTTTCCATATAGGATTCATCGCAATCTCTCTGAGACGAAACCACATCATGCTTAAAACTTTCACTCTGTACTTCAATCCTTCAGGGGTCAGTTCAAAATCCTTAATGTCGTACACAAGGCCTACGGCCACAAGCATCACCTGATCCTTGCCTCCCTTGTAGGCCCCAGCTCTTGAGTTTCTTTAGCTTCAAATCTATACCCCAGCCAGACTGAACTACTACCAGTTCCCTCAGCCCTTGCTCTCTGTGTCTCTCTTCACTGTATCTCTGTCACCCACTGGCCATCTTTCTATTTCGTATCCCCTCTCTCTCTCCGTGTTTGACCTCTGTCTCACTGCTCACTCAGAATGCTCTTCACCTCACTACCGCTCACCTGGATATACCAGGTCTCTGCTCAAATGTCACAGGGGTGGTGCCCTCCTCTGTGCCCCACGGGACCCTGTGTCCATCTACCCCATCACAGTGTTCCTCACACTTTATTGAAACAGCCTCTTCCTCAGAATGTGTGCTCTGCACTAGACCATTAGCAACTTGAGGAAAGGGACCATGTCACATTTATACTATATCACTTGCCCTAAGCACAGTATCTAGTGCATAGTAGATATTCAGTTATGTTACACAGAAGGAAGGAAGGCAAGGAGGGAGGGAAGAAGGAAGGAAGGCAGTCAGACAGGTGGGCAAAGAAAGAACTTAGAACTATATCTGGCAACTCAGATTTATAGAACATCTCTTGTAAGAGAGTATTGTAAGGCTTATTAACAGCTTTTGGATAAAATAAAGAAAAATTTAGAACATTCTAATTTCAGAATGTTTTCCTGTGAAGGCTAAAATGTGCCTCTTAGACTAGAAGATGTTTGGTAGTAATTTTGAGAGAGAAAACTAAAAAGTTTTAATATTTTAAGTCTATTGTAACATATGTACTGTATGGTCCTGTATCTTACTTAGCTCCTTTGGAGTTTCCCTAATAAAAACAGATGTTTTTTCTAGGGTCTGTTTTGTTTGTTTTGCCTTTTTTTTTTTTTTGCTCTTTTTGTCATTCAAATTCACATTCTTCCCTACAGTTTTACAACTTTCAATTATAAAACTATCATATGTTCACTATAGAAATTTCAGAAACTACAGAAATGGAGAAAGAATAAAACTCATCCACATAGTCCTACAAAGAGATTTCAATTATACATTTCCCTCTTTCTCCTTCCATTTCTTCTTCTTTTTTGTTACAAAATTGAGCTATACATTCAGTTTTATATCCTGCTTTTTTCTTCTATAAAGCATAATACAAACTTCTCTCCAAGTCATTAAAAATTCTTCAAAAGAGCATTTTTGGTTAGTGTGAGGTATTTAATTGTATGAGTACATCTTAATCTACTTAGTGATTCTTTTGTTTTTGGACATTTAGGTTCCATTTTTTTGTTGCCGTTATAAAAATGTAAGAAAAAAATAAATTAGCAGTAAGTCTTGACGTTGCTTGGAAGTACCTAATATTTGGAATGACAATTTTAGGTATAACTGCCCTCTCTGTTTTAGCTATAGTTATTTTGGCTACTGTTAATTTTTAAAATCTCAGTCTACTAATACTGAAACTAAATTCCAGTTAAGGAGATTATGAAGACTAATCTCGTGTCCCTTAGAAGGAGAAAATTTTATCCACATTATTTATCCACTCATCACACATTATTCATTGCTGTTCCGTGGTTTAGGTCTACAAACTGTAGAGGCCTTCAGAAAGAGGCCTTCTGAGAGCTTATGGTTTTCTGTGGCAACCAGTCATGCACACTAACAACACCAAGGGAAGACTGTGGGCTCAAAGTGGTAAGAACTCAGACAATATTATAGAATTTCTGAGGGAGAGATCTTTTCTATTGGGGTGTTATAGAAGGCCCTAAGAGAGTTACAACATTCTGGGGTAACTCGTTTGTCATTTGTTTACGGATGTATATATGTATTTATAGATGTCAAAAAGTAATACATAGTGATGATTTTGTTCAAAATTCTTAATTAGCCAATTTAAAAGCTGTAATTAGATAATAGGTAGTGGGGCACCTGGGTGGCTCAGTCAGTTAAGCACGTGACTCTTGATTTCAGCTCAGGTCATGATCTCACAGTCTGTGGATTTGAGCCCTGCCTCAGACTCTGCACTGACAGTGCAGAGCCTACTTGAGATTCTCTCTCCCTCTCTCTGCCTCTCCCCGGCTCATGCGCTCTCTCTCCTCAAACTAAAGTAAAAAAAACAAAAAACAAAAAACAAAAAAAAACTGAACCCTGTTAAATAAATAAATAAATAAAAGGTAATGATATTCATACAAAAACACTGTTCAGAAAATACATTTTAGTTCTAAAGATCAGCAGAAAAGTAAATTGTAAAAGCAGTTGTGACTTGAAGATACCTACAAAACAAACAGGGGTTTTACAAGACTTATGATGTTTTCCAGTATTAAAATTTATCTCTACTTTAATTTCCGGGGGGGGGGGGGGGAAAGGTAGATTTATATGCACTTTTTAATAATTGTGGGATGATTCAAGCTTCCCTATTAAGAGAAAAAAGAAATGTAAAAGACAAATCATACTCTCCTGTTACTTATGGCAGATGTTTGTAGTTGTCCTGCCTTCACTGAAGCCTCCTATATGTAGCTTACTTTGGAAGTGCCCTTTACATGTCTTCCTCTCAGGTGGGGGGGGGGTCCCCTTTTTTTATTTGCCTTAAGGCCCAACTCATTATATGGTTATGGAGTTAGAAGGAAGTTCCAATTCCTGCACACTCCTCCTACGAGCATACGTTGGCTTTATTTTTGGAGGTCATGCTCCTAGAACACACTAATTTGCCTGTTTTATGTCATGCCTAACCATGCTACATGATACGTAGGTTCTCTTCGGGATGATGGTGTAACACCGTGAGCCCTGAATATTTCTGGAGGTTCAGTGAACATCCCAAGTCACAGTACTGGTGTGAACTCAGTGTTCAAGACACCTTTAAGGGATTGCCTTTTCATGCTTTGTTAGCTAGAAGACTCGTGGAGATTGTTTCCATAAAATGGCACATATAAATGCAAAGATGATGCCAATTATAAAATATGAACCAGATTTTTAAATATTACAGTGTGTACTTTTCACTATCCTTTTGGCTCTGTAATTTTCATCTTCTGCTAGCATGGGGTGGGGGGGGAGTAGGATAGATGCTAATATGTTTTATATGTATCTTTCTGGTACATATAATTTTTAAAGTAGTCTTCTCACTAAAGACAAATTTTTTCTAACAGAATTCTGTTCAGGAAGAAAGTCCTGGATCAAAAGTTGTACCTCTGCAGTAAGAAGCACAGCTGTTAGTCTTGCCGTGATTTGCTCAAAGATGAGCTCTGTTAATGGGAAACAAACCATTTATAACCCATGAGTTCACATATGAAAGGCATTGTACTCTGAGTAAGTAATTTGCTGTTGGTCCAGGACAGCTAATGTGCAATATCGGTGAGCATTGTTCATATAGCGTTAATACTCGAGGTCATCGTCAGGCAGATAGCCAGTCAGGTCGTACACAGCCACTTCTGTCCCATGCTCGTTTTCTTAAAGAATATACTGCAAAGTTTTTCTGTTCTTGACCTCCATTTCTTTCCTGTAGCCATAATTTCCCCCAAAATATACTGTTTCTTGGCCTTATTATCTTCTTCTACTTTTCTAATTGAGTGATTCCCATAGCTGTGCATAAGTAGTTTAATTGCTCTGACCAGCTCCTCTCAGAACTCTGAATGGATTCATCCTCATACACTTGTGGCATCCAAGAGATCGCAATGCGTCTGTGTGATGGAGCTTAGAGTGAGTAACAGGCCATGAACATAGCCTGGATGGGTGGCAGGGCTGGGAGGAGGAGAGAGCCATGTTTCCAAAGCAAAATTCTGCTTTTCTGCACAAGAAATCACCCAGTGTTGGACTTACAGAAATGAAATAATTGCTCACAGATGAGAGGACTGTGATCATCATTTCTAAACATAAGAATTTCCTCATAGGTAGATAAATCATATTTACCATGTATTAAAACCATGGAGAGGGGCGCCTGCGTGGCTCAGTCGGTTAAGCATCTGACTTCAGCTCAGGTCATGATCTTGCGGTCCGTGAGTTCGAGCCCCGCGTCGGGCTCTGTGATGACAGCTCAGAGCCTGGAGCCTGTTTCAGATTCTGTGTCTCCCTCTCTCTCTGACCCTCCCCCGTTCATGCTCTGTCTCTCCCTGTCTCAAAATTAAATAAACATTAAAAAAAATAATAATAATAAATAAATAAATAAATAAATAAATAAATAAATAAAACCATGGAGAATTACATGAGATTTACAAAATACATAGTCAAAGTTTCAGTCATTCACATATAAATAGCACAATAAGCCAAAATATTGGCCAAAAATATGTATTTAAATCTGAGTAGCCCTCGAGGATATTTGGGGGGCTTAGCAACAGGAAAGGTTTTGCGTTTCCTGGGGTTAGGAGTTTTGTTGTTGTTGTTTTTCTTGTTCTGTTTTTAAAGTTGTAACTCACCTTTGTTTAGCCACTGTTCTACTCAGTAAAGTGGCAATAGATTTTCATGAAGAGAATTTCAGGAATAGGTTAAAGGGGATAACAGGTTAGTGCAGGTTTTTGGAAGAGCACGAAATGCCCCCAGCCTCTTACATTTGATTTAAAGTGTTCTGTTCCCTCTTGATTAACTGACTGCCTTATACCAGGATAAAGCAACGTTGTTTATCCTGATGTGAGCACAGCTTCCCCTCCTACGGACAACTAATGGGTCAGCCACAGTCCCAAACACCAGAGAAGTTAACACATGAAATGTTATGAAACATGCCACATTCTCCTTCAAGACGTGGTGGTGGGCTCCAGAAAACTTATGACTTGAAAATCGAAGGAGATACTCAATTTTAAAGATATAAAACACATTATTTTTGCTAGAAGAACTCTGAAATCTGCAATTCTCTTCATTGGCACCCTTCCCCACGCTGTGCTGTACAGAACATGTGCAGTACTATTCTGAGTTTTCCGGAAGTGAAACAACTTTATGGAAATCATATGCAAAATGTTTCTCAAGTTTTTTTGCAGTTTACTTTTTTATGAGTCTGTTAAAAATTTAAGAGAAGCCTTGTTGACATTTTATATGCTTATTTTTCTTTCAAAGGAAAATGGAGGATTTTTAAATTTTCATATCTAAGATGATAAAAGGTGAAATAACATCATAATTCTTATCTTGTTCAATTTGATATTTGGTAGTTTTATTTTCTTTTATGAGTTTTATTCATCTTGTAACCAGTCTTGTATGTCTTCTAAAGAGAAAAAAAAAGAAAGGTTTATTTCCCTTTTTCTGTTTTGAGGAATCCGCCTCAAGCTAGAGTATCAAGGTAGAAAAATGATCATGAGGCTCCAACTCTTAAAATACTACCTCTAAAAAAATGTTAATAAATAATATAAATATTTTAAATATTATCATTTCAGCATTTTAAGTATGCCAACAAGTGATTTCGGTGAATACTTCGTCCTCTGAGAAAACGAAGGAAAAGAACATATTGTCGCCTTGAATGTATTTGAATACCACAATCATATTGTTTCCCTCCCAGTGTGCTTATGAAGTGGAATATTTTTAGTGGGAGGATATGGCTACAGCCATTTATTACTTGATATGATGTTTTATTCATCCAACTGACACTAAGATTTTTATAGTTCTCCAAATAGTTTACCGATCCAAGCACTTCTTTGGCCATCAGAGCCCCTTTGCGATCTCGTAAGAGAGACACGTTATGACATTTGTAGATACAGCAATTCATTAGGTTTAACACAACTATTAGTTCTTTAATTAAATATTGACTTGAACCTCCAGGTTCTCCTTCAGGTGGAAGCGTGAGCTTTTATCAGCAAATGGTTGTGCCGATTCACTGAGTTTACCCAACCGACATTTGTCGAGTGTTTCCGGTGTGCAAGGCGACACTAGACACTGTGTGCATCCATGGAGGTGTGGTGGGAGAGGGATATAAAGATGAAAAGCATCCAAGTTGTATTTCTTTTTATTATTATTATTACAAAGAAAAGAATTAGAAAGCCATCGGAAAAGGCTGATGAGTTCTCTCTGAATAGGCAAACAGGCAGCAGCTGTGGGAGGAGGCGACAGAATGGTGGCATTTTTCAAAATGGGCATTTGGTATTACAGATTGATGCACGAAAAATAAAAACAAGGATAAACTATTGAGTCAACAAATTATTATTATAGCGATTTTTATGGGGTGATCTTGCCCTGCTTTTGGATGAAGCCACAAATTTCAGTCACTCATTAGCATTCCTTCTTTGAAATGACTTTAATATGGTTGTATATTAATTCGATTGCTACGAGTTTCCTGAAATAGAAGATTGACTTGACCTGTGGCTGGTGCTAGGGAGATCGCATCCTGTGTCACATCAGCAAATTAGCACTGAGTTTAACCCTTACATAGTAAAGCCTAGCACGGGCAAAACAACATCATGGCTATTTTTCTAACTTCCAGCACTTCATTAACTATGGCACCACATAGGGGTTATATAACTGTGAGCATAACTTTGTAAAGTTTATAAACATAACAGAGAACATTCTCACGGGTGTCCTCGGCCAGGCCGCATGCGTCGCTCCTTGAGGTCACCCAAAGTTCCCTCTCCAGACACAGCTCACCCTTCAGTTGCAAGGGGAGGCAGGCTGCCCACACTGGCTGTCCCAGCGCTAACCCCTCCAGTGATCCTGCTCAGCAGCTCTGTGCTCCTGCCAGCACGTCGCAGAGGAAGATGGATTGCCTCTTAGTAATGTTTCTCGTAAGTTTCACCGATCTGGGTCTTTTTCAGTCCCTAGGTTCTTAGCACTTGACCCCTGCAATGTGGCATTCCTCCCTGGAGCTCCTGAGAGGACCGGACTTTTAGTCACTGCTGCAGTGAGAATCTTGGACTGACAGGTCTATGAGTGCCAGTAAATGTGGGCAATCACAGCCACGTGATGCAGGGCATTGCAGCCTCGTCCCCAACCTCCGGGGAGGCTTAGACCATTTCCATGAAGTCCACCGTGCCCAGACAATCGGCAGAGTAGAGATTAGCTCAGGCTGTTCCTTAAGCAAGACTCTCCTAGTGCTTAACCTCCCTCACCACACAGACATGCACAAACAGGACCTTTAAGAAGTAAAGGTCACCAGGGAATTCTCAGAGATCATCACTCCCAGAGCCTTGCTGTTAAAATTCCAGGTCCTAGACGACAGTCTTGGCCCCAACAATTTTTTGGCATTGTTACGACATTGTCCTAAAATGCCCAAATACTGAAGTTCAGTGGATGTGTGGGCATGTCTGTGTGCGTGTGCCGCGATGGGGAGACAATCCTAGCCCTTTACACGTGTAGGGCTAGTGGACAGGACCACCACCCACCTTATAGGCTAATTGCGTCGCATTAGCATTAGGCTGTTACTCTTTGGCATTATATATCAGGGTCCCTATTGGAAGTAGAGTAGATTTACGTGGCCACAACAGTGACTTGTGCCTTACAGAACTTTGCTGGGTTCCCTCCTTATCCCATCTTTCTGGTGTTTGGATCATTAGGAGTGGCTTTTCCCCCTTCTATTTCTGGGCCATGCTCTGAAACACATAAAATTAGGTTTCTCTTTCAATTCTGTTTTTCCCTGTCGATGTGATTTTATAAAGCGTTTTTAAAGCACACAGTCAGCTCACTCTCTACCTCTCTGTCCAAATATGATGGGGCTGCAGACAGGCATGTTTGGTGGAAGGGAAATGGCCTATTCCTCTGCCAGCCTCCACCCTGCCTTCAAAATGGGGAGCTTTCTTAATTAAGAACTCACCCTATCCTCTGAGAAAATTTCTCCCAAAAAGAATAAAGGATCGTAGGAGGCAAGGATGTGGGCAATGGTCAGACTGGAGTTCAAATCCTGGATCTGGCATTTAATTTCCCGGTGGCCCTGGCAAGTTAATTCTTCATGCTTCAATTTCCTCATCAATAAAATGCAGGTCATAAGAATTACCCGACTTAAGGATTTAGTGAGTTAAGATATGTCTAATACCTGGTAGTGGTTGGCATGCAGTAAGTGCTTAATAAGTAATAGGGTTTGGAGGGACATTCCTGACATAAAAGAGCTCCCAGACTTTAATTCCCATACAATGATATTTACTGCAGTGTCCATGTTTTACCAATTTTTAAACAACATAAATATCTTTGCTAACCTATCCCCTTAGCCTGCTTACCACCCTGTTCTTTCTTATGCCCATCCCTGCAGTCCAGAAACTGTTAGGATGTGACTGAAGAGAAGACTTTTAGTCACAGGCATCTCCCCTGCCACCCCCTGCCTCCATCCACTGGCACTGCCCCAAATTAGAACCACATTAAATAAACTCTTCAATTGAATTTATCTTCACACCTACCCAGACCCACATGCAAGCTGAAGTTATGTTCTCTCAATGTGGTATAGACACATACTCTAAATAGAAAACTGGGACACATTTTTTTAATGAAAAAATAGTTGATTGTCACAGAAATTAAGGAAAAGGTGATCAACTTTCCAGATTCTTCTTTAGCAAATTTCCAAGGGACAGTTACTCCTTCTGATAGTGAATTCTGTAACTGTTGCTCAAACAATATTGTGCCATTAGCTTAGAGCAAAATGAAAATTCCAATTACAGTGCAACTTCTGAAGGTCCACGTAGACAGAAAAGGCCACTTATGGGGCCAAAAAATCAGCATGAATGCCTGTAAAAGTAGGGTGTAAAGTTGTGTCCTTAGTACCTTTCTTCTCTTAACTTTTGAAAACAGGAACCTGAACTGAACCACGATGCTAAAGTAAAACCTGCTAAACATTGAAGCAAAGTAGTTTGTTTATGCCTATGCCACTATTTAAACCACAAATAGTCACATAGTGAACCCGGTAGAGTCATAGTTGTAAAACAGAGGCTAAGTATATTCACTTATTCTTTCACTCAGTAATTACTTTTGAACACCTACTCTCTGCAAAGCATTAAAAGCCCTGGGCACCTGGATGGCTCAGTCAGCCATGCGTCTGACTTCGGCTCAGGTGACGATCTCATGGTTTGTGAGTTCAAGCCCCACGTCAGGGACAGTGCTGACAGACAGTGTCTCCCTCTCTCTGCTCCTCCCCTGCTTGCTCTCTCTCTCTCTCAAAAATAAATAAACATTAAAAAACTTTTAAAAAAAGAGAGAGAGAGAGAGAACCTCTGATGTATACTGGTGAAGAAAATAGGTTATGGCTCTTGCCTTCATGGAACCAAGAGTTGAGGAGTCAGACAATAAAGCATCAGCAAACACGTAAACATATGATGACATAACATATATGGTGATAAATGCCACCAAGGAGATAATTTAGTGTAATGTGGAGTATCTGGGCAACAAACTGAAATCAAGTGTTCCCAGACGGCCTCTCTGAGAAGGGGCTGGAGCTTGGGGAATGAGAATGAGCTTTGGGGAAAGTCAGGGGAACAGAGCTCTGGTTAGAGGAGAAACTAGGCTTTGAAGCAGAACAGACTTGGTGTGTAAACAAACAGAAAGGAGAGGAATGTGGTATCTCATAGATTTGCCCCTAAATCTTGGTTTTTCTCTGTGTTATATGAGCAAGTTATTTGGGGGGGGGGGGTAGTGAATATTATGGTTAGAAGTGTGAACCATAGAGTCAGGCTTACAGGGTTCACTTGGCTTCACTACTTACCAGATGCGTGTCCTTTAACTAATTACTTAAACTCTCTGTTCCTTCATTTTCTCCTTTGTAAAATGGGGATAATAATACCTAGTTTATTGCATTGTTATGAAGATCACATAGGACTAAACATAAACTTGCAGAGTAGGGCTTATCACATAAGAAGCATATAATAAATGTGAATTATTACTACTCTAATAATAGTAGTCATCATCATCACCATAAAATGTTCTGACTCTCAGAGGGTTAAATTGAGTACAATTCTAAAATTAAAGTCACCCTTCTAGTATTCTTTGAGGATTATATGAGATGGTAAAATTCTTAATATATATTGCCTAGCATATATCACTCAAAACTCTATTTTTTGATAGCTATTACTACTGTTGTTTTTAAATTAATAGTAGTATTGGCTATAAGCTTCAACTAGTATCAAATCTATATGTTTTCTACATTGACTAAACCCAAAATATTCTTAGAGTATCAAAATATTCTTAGAACTGAGCTTTGGCCAACATTTCATTTGGTTCAAGTCCATATTCTATACATAAAAAAGCACATTTGTTATGCTCAAGTTTTCATATCTGTCTCAAGGCCTTCCTCACTTGTCTCCCGTAAATGCTGCCTTTACCACTCAAGGACCTAGATGCATAGCTAAATGTGCCTGTTAGTGTTTGTCATGTCGCCTTATTAATATCCTTCCTTTTGGCCTCAGAAGGGAACGGAAAGAACACAGTTAGCTATGGCTCGTCTCCAAACTGCAGACTCCAAACTCCAAACCGCCAACGTGTGCTGCAAATAAGGGAGTAAAGGAGCCATTGGTTCAGGGTAACGAACCGAAGTTTTTATTACCATCAGTCACTGGTTTGGCCAGTTTTGCGGGATATTCATTGAGGAATAGAGGAAGGAAGCAAGGAGGGAGGGAAGGAAGGAAGGAGAGGAGAGGAGAGGAGAGGGGAGGGGAGGGGAGGGGAGGGGAGGGGAGGAAGGGAGAGGAAGGGGGAAGGAATGAGGGGAGGGAAGGAGGAAAGGAAGGAAGGTAGGGGAAGGAAGGGAGGAAAAGGGGAAAGAAGGGAGGGGAAAAGGGAGGAAGGAAAGGAGAAAGGAAAGGGGGAAGGAGGAAGGAAGTAAAGGAAGGAGTTAAGTAAGAAAGAAGTGAGGGAGAGAGGGAGTGAAGAAAAGGAAACAAAGAAAGAAAAGAAAGAAGGAAGGAAGGAAGGAAAAGGAAAGAAAGAAAAAGAAAGAAAGAAAGAAAGAAAGAAAGAAAGAAAGAAAGAAAGAAAGAAAGAGAAAGAAAGAAAGAAAAAGAAAGAAAGAAGGAATCAAGGTGAAGGGAGTAGAGATAGACACATGTACTACATCATAGCCATGCTCAAAGACAGCTGTGGAAATTATAAAAGCACAAACCTCTTGTGTGCAAATTAACTGGAAACCAGTCCACAGACCAAATGACAATCCTGTAGCGGGTATAACAGAAATATAGTACTCTCACCACTTTAGTCTTTGTTCTATTTCTGTTTGATTTCATTTTCATAAGAATCTGTGAGCAACCTTAAGGCTGGGTCTCTGCAATGCAAAAACAAATATAAATGAAACTGCAGAAGTCCCTGATTCTAAGATACACTTATCAGTTGTTCTTCCCATTAGGTGAAGCAAGGGGACACTTACAATTTCTTTCCTTAGAATTCATGCCTTCACTTTTTCATCAGTGTAATGAAAGGAGCTGTGGAACTGAAGTCAGAAAACCCAGGCTTCAGCTGAGAAACTGCTAGCTATGATACCTTGAACAAGTTGCTTAAATGCTCAAAATGTTTATTTCCTTATTTACAAAGTAAGTTGAATGGTATGATCCCCAAGTTTACTTCCACCTGTGAAGATTTAAGCCTTCAATTGTAATCAGTTCCAGAAGCACTCTCAGTTATTATGTCCTGCATTGTGATGAAATGCGTATTTCTGTGGACTGAATAAAGCCTAACTCTTGCGAATCGAAGGGTGCTGTAATGCCATTCTTTTTGTAATAAACATCATTATTTCATCAAACATAAGTCACACCCAAATCTCGACTTTCCAGTAACTGCTGACTGCTCTCAATGTGGGCATGTATGTATGGTGCACCTGTAAACATTACCCCAGTTGGGCATATGGTTATTTCAGGGTACGAGTCCCTTTAAGTGGGTCTAGGGCAGAGGTGACGAAAACTCCACCACCACCTTTCACTGCACTTGTATGCTTGGGCAGATGGCTTAGCTTAGAATTTGTCAAAGAAATATAGTTTAGAGTCTATTTCCTCTTATTGTTTGTTTGTTTTTGGTTTGCTTTCTTTCTACCCTGCTGGACTTACAATGATCTCTGCCATTTGAAGTGAAAAGTGCGTAGGGAATAAAAAAGCAAAATCACCTTTTACACTAAAGCACTAAGCTTACACAGGATCATCTTCACATTTTTCCCTTTAAGAATAACATGTAGGAGCACCTGGGTGGCTCAGTTGGCCGAGCTTCCGACTTTGGCTCAGGTCATGATCTCACGGTTTGTGAGTTCGAGCTCCGTGTCAGGCTCTGTGCTGACAGCTCAGAGCCTGGAGCCTGCTTTGGATTCTGTGTCTCCCTCTGTCTCTCCGCCCCTTCCCCTCTTGCACTCTGTCTTTTTCTCTCTCTCTCCCTAAAAAAATAAACATTAAAAATTTTTTAGAAGAATAACATGTAGATATTGAAAATGTCTACATTCTGTTTTTTAACCTTCTTGATGCTGGGTAGGGGGGACAGGATTTAATTAGTGTGTGGTTGAGTTTAGTAAGAAATGCACAGAAGTGGCAACAGCTGAAGAATATTCTCTATCAATGTGGTGGGGAAGAAGAGGCTGTCTGCGGAGCATTCTTTTCCTACTTTGTAGCTCTAGAAGTAGCCAGTTAATTAGATTCCATGGTTACTGCTATTGTAATATCTGCTTATTTGAAGTGTAAAGATAATCATCAATTGTACGCTCTTGACTACACTATTAATGGCTTTCATACCCACATTGTGTTTACATTTTGCATTGTAGCGAACACTTAGCTATTGTGGTTTTTAACATGTAGTAATTCAGTGAATACTGTCTCCACGTAATGCCCTTGCCATCTCATTCTGAGTATTAAGTGTTGTTTTTCTAGTGAGGTCTTGAAATGTGGGGCATTATGTATGAGTTATGCTAATTTGTTAGGGCAATGAATACATTAATTTCATTAGTAAATGGCCTCAAAGCAATAATTACCAGTGTAGGTGTGTCAGAAGTGATCATGTTCAGTTTTGCCAGTTAATTATTAAGATTTTGTTCTGAGGGGCCCAGATTTGACATCCAGCTTCAATTTAGCCATAAATAAAACCCTGAAGTATGTAAGGATGAAGAAATGCAGCCAAGAGCTTGTGTTGAGTGTACATACTTCCACTTTCTGTCCAATTGCGACTGCCAGTAAGATGCCAAAATAATTAGTGTCAGTAATATAAAGGTTTAGTATGCCCCTCAAAAGTGCATTTTCTTAAAAATAGCAATTATGTCTTCTTGATACCCTTTTTTGCCTTCTACAACTGGATTTTACATTACCCAATAACACAGTATGTAACTTGCTAAGATGAATTCCACTTAGAATTGTTGTCTGCAATTCCTCTTTAAAGCTAAAATCACTTTTTTTAAATACATGGAATTTTCCTCTAATGGATTAATTGGCTCCCTGAGCCTGCTATATTATTATACTACTTAAACCATTTGCTGCTAAGCAGTAATAATAGAACCTATACTCCAATATTAATTTCCACAAAAATTTGACATTCTTTTTATAATCATACACCTGTTGGAACCATTTAATGCATCTCCATTTGCTAAAATGATATGTGGAGGTCGTGTAACACTGAGCAATTGCTTGGGCTGTTTATGGAATCTTGGAATACTAAACCGTTCTCAGTGTTCTGGTGTTCTGCTCTAATGGGAAAATAATAGTCTCTACGATTTGGGGAGGAAAGGAATACAGTGGAGTTTGAGAAGCTGATGACACATGTGTGTGAAGAAAGAACATGTAAGCCATAACAGGGAAGGAACAAAGTAAATGCAGGGTAAGTGGATAGAAGAGGAAGCCATTACAGAAAGAAAAAAGAAAAAAGAAAAAAAAAAAAACAATGCGGGAAAGGCACTAGCAGAAAGCATACTGCTCTCAGTGTTTAATAAGTGCAAAAAAGCCTGACTCATTTCTGCAAGTGATTGTTGATGAATCAACTAGCAGCAGTAATCCTAAACATAATAATGGCAATGATGAGAATAGAGCTGGCCAGCTAAGAAAGTGGTTCTCTTTTAGAATCTTCTTGTCTTGTAGGGAAATCACCGGTGCTTCTGTTCCCTGCCTAATTTTCCATCCAGTGACTGTCACTGCACGGTCTAGCTTCCACCTGCCTTTAGCTTTGGCTGTATGATAAAATTTTGATTTTTTTAAGGTTTCTAGACTACAGCCAGATTCTTGAAACCTGAACCTGGGCTTCCATGTGCAACCAACCATCCTGCCCTCAGGATTTAGAAAAGTCCGATATTGTTTGAGTCCAAAGCAAGATTTCACTTACCTGGATAGACAGCCAACATCAGAGACTCTTAGTTTTCACAGATCATGGCAGTTTGGACAATCATCAGACAGCCTGTCAATTTGGTGATGGTGGTCCTCAGCGTTAAGGATTCATTGAAAAAGATCTCTTCCTTCCATCTTAAATTAATGCAGAAGTTCAAACTTTAGAAGTGATTCTGGTTTAGACTAGCAGACTCTAGAGTTTATTTAAGGATATTTAATTAACATGAATTTATCTTGAGCAGGATCATTGGTAGTGATCTTGACTTTTTTAACTATTGCCTACATTTGAAACACATTAATAGACGTGAATAGCCATTTTTGGTGAAAGCTACAGAAGAAAAGACAGGGGCCGAGGAGCCCTCTTCTAATTAAGACATTAAGTTAAGACATAAAGCTTTGCTTTACTTGCTCATTTACAGGGAGAGATTAGAGGCATTAAATTTTAGTTACAGAACAGAGATTAAGAACTGAGGCCTCTGTATTACACAGCCCAGATTTGCCCTATTCTGAATGAATCATATTCTGAATGAAAGCCAACACCGGTAATTGTACAGTGCACAACATGTGCAGCCATTACATATCAAACCCATAAGGACTCATGTTGAGGAGTGAGAAGGATTGGGGTTTGTCTAAGCAGTGCCACTTACTCTTTGCATTACAATGGACCTATCATATAATCTCCATGAGCCACAGGCTTCTCATGTATAAAATGGCAATAATGAAATATTACCTGTTTCATAGGAGTGTCATGAAGGTTTAATGGGCTAATGCATGTCTGCAAGCCTGTCACATGGTAGGAACCCAGGTAATGTTAGTTATCATTATTATTACTCTCAGTAGTGGTTTCTTTTTTATCAAGTGGTAATGCCAGAGCACCATAAAAACCGAAGGCCCAAACGGAAAGGCATGGATCTCTGCCCCAGCTCCCAGTGACGGTTCAGATACTAGAGACTTTGCTGATGGTAACTCAGTTGCAGATTCTCAGGCTTCTGGGCCTTTTCAACTTAATGCCCTGCTACAGTGATTTGAAGTATTTCCCCAGCTACCCGAATGTCCTTCAGCTGTTTGCCAATATTCTTTTTCTTTCATGTTCTCTCTTTTTTTTTTATTTTCTTCCCACTTCCCTTTCCTCCACTCTCTCTGCTCCCTCAGCCACAGCCACACTTGCCAGGTTAATCAGAACCCCGTGGTACTCCTCTTTGTCCCCATGTCCTGAACAGCACACATGAGCACTTAAACCTGACCAGCACTGAGAACACTGCACAGGGAAGACAGGGCCAACTGATTTTAAGGAGAAATAGCCCAAAGAAATTAAACTCTAAATATTATTCCCCAGAACCTCTTTCTTCCAGCCCGTCACAAGGTCCTTACAAATGTTACTACAATTTTTGAGTGCTACTATGCACCATCAATTGTGCTAAGCCTTTACATCATTTTATTATTTAATAATCACTAACTTATAGGTATAAATATTATTGCTCCTTTAGGGATATAAAACCTAGACTTGGAGAGAGTTTGAGTTACTCACCCAAGCTCATAGAGCTGGTGAGTATTGAAATATTTATTTAAGCCCAGATATGACTCCAAAGCCCATTCTCTCAACCACTACCTTCTACTCCTCTTCCACATTTTATAGATTCTTACTGTTTGAATCAAAGGCAAGCATAAGCCTTGGAGCATTGCATAGAAGCACAAATACCACTCTGCATAACCTATTTTCACCTTTCTTCTCAGAATGATGACCTTAGTCCTCTGTTTTATTTTGGGGGTGGGGGGGTGGGGGAGGTTGAGTGGTAAAAAACACCACAAACCTACAAGCTAATGACACAAAGATGATAGGGTTACCCATGTGGTTGGGAGGCATGCTGATCCATTGCATGCTTGCCGTCGTCTGGGGTTTATCTTCCAGGGGAGGCAGACCCTTTTTTTTGTGTACTGAGAGGGAACAGGATGATGCTAGCAGACAGATTCCAGACAGTACTGCAAGATCCATTCAGTTAATATGGTTGCACTTAGGACGGTAGCAAATGCCTTCCAGCAGCCACCTCCATTATTATATTCCACACAGATACATTATTTTTCAGTGTACTTTCAAAGATCTACAGAGGTGGATGTGACTAATAACACAGATTTTAAGACACATATAGGGAGGATCATGAGACTCTGTAACAAAATTAAATGGTTTTTCCCAACATAAAGGATGGAGGAGCATTGAATTCCACGTTCTGGCCTCAAGAATCTTTAAATTTAAGCAGGACAGAAATACAGGTAACAAAGAGTATCTTGTAACTCTTGAATTAAAGAATTTGTACATTGACACCTCGAAGCCCCTGAAACAAACGGTGGCCACTTACAGCTTCATGTAGGAAGAACAGGCTCAGGTCTGCAGGAAAATGGGAAGAAAACAAAGGGGAGTAGCAGTCTCTACCATCCATCCTCAGTTTCTGCTGACGCACCGTTCTTTTCTCTAAATGACCTTGAATGTAGCAAGAGAAGAGGTCAAATCCCTCCAGAGTTAAACCAAGTCACAGAAGAAGGAAAACACAACAGTTGTCTTCATGTTTTACCTACACATGCAGTACCAGCAATATCTTGCTGTCTATGGTGCTTTGTGCAGTACTTTTCAAAGACTGTAGCTAGAGAGGGCCATATGGAGCGACTAAGGGTCTGTGAGGGTCTCTTGCCTATCAGTCCCTGGGAACATAGCTTGGTGTCACAAGAGACACCCCTAACGTCCAGCCCAGAGACCCATATTATCTCAGATTAATCAACCTTCCAGCACCTTCTTTTCCTGACACCTCCCAGGTTACTGCCGTGTTTCGCCATATTTGAAAACTGTCCGAACCCTTGAAGCATTAGCCATGGCTCAGCAGCCAGGGCCTGTCTTAGCGCATAGCATCTCTGGGTTCCAGGAGGGGAGCCTCCCGCCTTTCTAGAATTGCCACACTCTCTTTGCAGAGATCTCTAAGCTGTCATGGTAGAGTCGGCCCAAAGATCTCTGCCAGGTGGGAAATCTGCCTGCTGGGAAGGTGACACAGCTGTCCCTCTGGCCTACTGCGTCCCCGAGTTGAGCAATGTTTTGCTAGTAGAGCTAGAATATGAATCTAGAACTTGTTAAACAGTTTGTCTCTGGTTATTCACTTGGATTTAGGTGAAATCTGAACTTCTGAATTTTAAATTAATATTTATGGCACAATTTAATACACATTTAGTAATGTAAAGAATCTGATTGAAAGATGTGGTTTGCACATAAGCCCCACCAGAAACTCATTTACTAACAGAATCCAACTCTAAGTAAAATAAACAGCTTTGCTTTCTACTGACATTTTATAACCACCTTAAGGGAAAGGTGGAGAGGGGAATTGGGTTTCCATGTGGATTTAATTCAAGAACTTCCCGAGAAAGTGCTTGAAGGCAATACGGTAGTGAGCCAACTTTTTTCTGTTAAGTCACAAAAAAATAGATTGTACCAAATAGAGGAGATCAACCACAGCTGCAAAGAGGAAATTTAGAATTATCATCATACCAGTATCAGAAGGTCCTTTATGTTTATAGCTTCATAAAAGTTCAGTTAGAGTATTTGCTGCCAACTAATAAAAAAGTAATGAAAAATTTTGCAGATTTTTTTCTGTAGACAGCAGTTACCTAATCCCCAAATCCTGATGAATTCATATATTCAAAATATTTAAAAGGCAAAAAACACCCAAGAATTTATTTGTGATCTCTTTAAAGGCATAGGTCTTAACCTCATTAATAGATAAGAAACAACGATATCGTCTGGCTGTACATCAATATGTGCTTGAAAATAAATTCCGATTCCTTTATTACCCAAACTTTTGAAAAACTGTAATTAAGCAATGACACTCCAGGGTGGATGTTATTAGGTAAAAATGAAGGCCTTGTCCCTTTAATGCCCCTTGATGTGTGTTATTACCCAGGAACCCCTGGCTTCCGTGTCTTTTTGTGATTATAAAAGAGGTCTCTTTTACATTTATTTTTTTTAATGAATTCTAACAAGAGGGCTTTTGTATTTATTGTACTAACACATCCATCCATTTGAGGGAAAATAGTTCCTATTGGAAGGACGAAAGGAAGCAAACGAGAAGTGCTTGAAAATATTTTTTCTGCTATTTTTGGTGCTGAGTTTTTTCCCCTAGTGTATTTTTAATACGAAAGTGCAGACACCTTCTGTGTGTTTCATAAGTTTCTCCGTGTCTCCTTCCTGTTCACATCACTCTCTGAGCCCTGCTTCATCAGCCGGCCTGCTCTGTCTAGTAAGCTTTAGCCTCCAACAGATTGCCCTTAACCTTTACTTTTCATTAGAGAGCACAAAGCGGGAGGCAGTGGGGGAGGAGGAGAATTAAAATTGGAGGTGTTTCAAGCGTCTGTACTACATTATGCCACTATATGAAAAAGTCGTATAGTTTAAAATGAAAAGTGAAGTATGGTGCTTGTGATCTGGCATTAAAATTCATTGCTGTGTAGAGCTCATAAAAATCTGTATATAAATGTTGCTGTTATTATTTATGAATAATAATTGTATGATAATGCTTCCTCTTTAGTTAATTATTTGTGTGGAGACTTAAGTACATTTAGCTATTATTATTACTTATGAAATCTGTATGTTTATTGAGTGCCATGTGCCAGTCACTGTCTGAATGTACTTTACATACTTTATCTCTAGGTAATCTTCACAATAACTAATGTATACGTATATACATGTATATGTATATAATATATACATATTGTTATTATATTATATATACATATTATATACACACATATAATATCTATACATATTATTATAATATTAATATTATAATATATAATAGACACACAAGTTACAGTTGGTAACTATCCTAAGTCATACAGCTAGTGAGTAATGAGGAACGATTCCTACCCAGGTCAGTCAGATCAAGAGCCCAATATCTTAACTAGTTCACTCCATAAATCACTGCCATCCCCAGACCCATGTTAAATAAGTAAATAAAGAGTAGCCTTTTACAGCTGAAGAAATCAGGACTGAAAGAAAACAATTAACTTATAAATGTCACATAGTTATCCAGCAGCGGACTAGGGAGAGGAAAGCAGATATTTCTGAATATGGCTCACTGCCTTGACCGCAAAACCACGTAGTCTGAACTCTTTTGATGATCCTTTCTTTGGGAGTGGTTATTAACATTGGAAAGCTTGAACGACCATGATGGAAGTCCAGATTAGCACCAATCGCATTTTTTTTATTAACAAAAATATAAGCTTACCCATGAGAGCTACTGCCTGGGAGGTATGAAAGAAATATCCAGACGGGGGATCAAAATAAAACAAACTCAATTTAAAAGCAGTCCTTTTGCCATAAATTCGGTGCGCTGGAGGTCAAATCAGACCCCTGTGTGCAAATGGAGTATCTCTTGCTTAACACAGATGTTTTACTCTCTTCTGACAACCACATTTTTGGTAACAGGATTCTATTATATATAAAATGGAAATGCTACCAGCTTGGAGTTTTTGCAAATTTTCAGCTTTTGTACATTCTTTTTCTAGTGAGCATGTGAATCAAGTAGGAACAGAACAAACCGCGCGCGTGCACACACGCACGCGCGCGCGTACACACACACACACACACACACAGTCACTCCAAAACAGACACAACACAAAAAGCTCTCCTGCGCACCCCTCCTGGTCCCCACCCGGCTGCTTGCATCCTGTCCTGCTGAGATAGATTTCAGAAGGGCAAACCACCTAAGTATCCCTCGACTGGCCCATTGTTCTGATTTTGCAGGCGTATCATTTTTCACTCAGCACCGTTGCCAAGCACCGGCAAGATGCCCCAGTGGAAAACACACACACACACACACACACACACACACACACACACACACACACACCCCTAGCAATCTGCCGCCGCCACCCTGCATGCCCCTTAGTCCCAGCCATTCGATCACCTCGCATGGAAGTGCCTGGAGCTGTTTGTCAAACTGCTTCATGTTACTCTTTGACTGAGAGAGAGACAAATGTTCCATATTATCTTTAATTTCCATAAAATTGTTTTAATCTTTGCTTTATAATAAATGTATAACGGTGCCCTCGGGGGATCTCTGTTTTGTATTATAGGTGTCTCTATTGGAGTTATGTGCAAGATAGAGCTGCTCAGAGCTTGCCTTTCACCCAAAGGACTCGAAAGATACTTTGAAACAAAAGATTCCTCTGGGAATCGTCCATAAGCATAAAATGGAAAATTTCCTTTCCCCCAGTATGCCTCCATTCCATCTCCCCATTCTGGAGACGTGATTATTAGCCAAATCAGATCAGGAACATAAGCACCAGGAACTGAACCATACTTGCCCTTCCAACCATCCCAGCTTTGGGTGTAATATTTATGTGTGCATGTGGGTATATATAATTACAAATATATAATACATAAACATCCTCGTAAAATATAATCAACTAGCTAAACTAAAAGCCTCTGCCACTGTGTCGGTTTTAAACTTTTTAGCTCCGCCGATTCTCTAATATACCAGCCTGATGAAAAAGGAGAAGGGGAAGGGCTGGGGATGGGGAAGGTCCCATGAATACATTTTTTGACATTGTGTTTATTATCATGTTATCTAGGCTAGTGGTAAATGGATGGACTTGTCAGCAGAAATCTCTTGGTGAAGTAAATAAAGAATCTTAATAGGCAAGGAGAATAGAACTAACGGCAAATTGCTCACAAAGAGATCTAATTTATTGGTTTCTTTTTCACTGAGATTCTGTTCTGGATTCTGGCTTTGCCAGAAGAAACAGCTGAATGATGACATGAACCCATACGCGGAGAAAGTGCTCGATCTGGTAGAAAAAAAGGGAAAACGTGGAGAGATTCTCTGTGTGGCCTCACCCCAGTTTCTTCTGAAAGTTAGCCACCTTTTTACTGCTGGGGTAACTCCTTAAAGCTAACGCCTGGAAGGTCGCCTCTATTTTTATTTTCTGGTCTCTGTTAATAAGCCCGTGCTGCATTCATGAAAGGAAAATATTGAATGTGACCACACCAGTTATAATATTATGGCTATTTGGGTTTAAGCATAATAAAGATACCAACAAGGGCTCCTCAGTTATTAATATTTTTTTCAGGTTAAAAGGCAGCAATAAATCATAAAGAGCATTTCCAAGCAGTAGCACTTTTATAGAAAATTGCTTGCTATTTAAACAAAATATTTGCTCTTCATCTCAGGAAAATATGTGGATGCTTCTGAACAAGGAGCTATTTTACCTACTCTCTGCTACCTATAATTAGCCCCATCTTTATTTGAAAAAAAAATTTTTTTTTTATTTGCTCGCCCGGATTACAGCAAAATATAGGGCACAAGTTTGGCTAAATGAACAATTCCTTCATTAGTAGCCTATGTTTTTCCACAGAGGGTAGGGCACTGAATTTAAATATTTGTCCTTCTGTATCCATTCTTCTGAGAGGGCTGGAGACCTCTGTGTAGCTCTCTTTTGGGTATGGATGAAACAAGATAAACAGACAGGGAGTTTGAGCCAATAGACATGAACAGGAATTTCTCCCTACCATTTCCAATATAGAGTCTCCTTCCCTTATTCACTTACGAGAATACCTCTCCCATGAACCCTGAGCCCAGAGGTCTGCTCAGGATGGGGCCATTTATCTCCAAAAGTTGGCTTATTTACATCTTTGGGGGCGGGGGGGAGTTGGGTGGAGAAGGTCACACAGATATTAACCTATCTCTCTTCACTCCTGGATTAGACTTGCTGGTGAGCAGGAAGCAATGGATATTTTAGACTCTTGCGTAGGTGCTCACTTGACCCTCTCTACTTCATCATAGTCTCTCAGAGAAGCCAACAATTTGGACTGACTATACCTCAGTGATCACATGGTTCATGATGGTTTATTGTTTATTCATTTATACTGGAAAGAAAAGTAACTGTGAATATCTGTTTAAATATTCCCTTGGGCTAGAAATAACTGTGCCAATGGCAGATGAGAGCAGGACCATAGGTGAAAAACAAACTAACCCATCTTCTAGGCGAACTGCATGCCAATTTCATATTCTGAGTTAAACATTATTTTTTTTCTCTCTCTTGAAAATAAGTTCCTAAAAAGAGTTCCTGGCATTCCAAGTAATGATTATAAATCTACCAAGTTAATTTATGAACCAATAAAGTCCTGTCAAGTCTCCTTCCCATCTTCTGGAAAACAGGTCTGCAGAAATGGAAAAAAAAAAGAGAGAGAAAAAAAAACCCAGCTAGTTACTAAGGAAATATATTCTTGCTTCTCATATATTCCTCTTAAGCCTTGCTTTGGAGTCAGCTTCTGTGCACTGTAGAATATGGAAATCCCTACAAGCACAGAAAGTATTTGGGGTGATAATGGTCTACATTGTTAGATAGTAAGGCTTTAAGGAAATTAACAATAAATGCATCATTATTATATCCAAACTGCCATCAGATTAAATTCAAAACTCTAAATGAAAAGCTGAGGCATTCGGTTCCTCAGACACATAACATAAAATCGAGGCTGTTACAAGAAGACAGTATTTAAGATGTCCCCCCTCCCTTTCCTCCTCAGTAAACACCTTGTAAATTTGTCTGAAATTTTCAAATTTTGCATTAATTGAGGCTCCTTTGCCTGTTCATTTGAGTTTTGGTGTGAAAATATATCAAATCTTAACACACAAAAAGCTGCTCTCTCAAGCCACATTTCATAACACGATTTCATCAGATGGTCTTAATTTTCTGCATGACATTATCTTTCAAGCTGACATAAGACTGGGCTGTGATATTTGCATACTCAAGACAGAACCATGCAGCTTAGCTATGTTTCTGCTTCTGTGGGAATTTGGGGCATTTTTACTTTGAGGAACCAAACAAATAAACCTTCCAAAAATAAAAATAAAAATATTTTCTCTACTCTTTGAATGACTTTGTTCCTGCCTTTTAACTAAAGAAACACTGAGCTATTTTAGATGATAACTGTAGTATCTGAATCACTTGTCCCAGTATTTTGAGGTGTATTTATCTCCTGAAGGCCTCAGAAGTACAGACCAATTAGTCAAGGAGACTTGGCTGTTTTATTTGGCTAGTGTCCATATCATTGTAAATGTGCAAAAAAGAGAAAGGTGTTTTTATGGACAGAAAGATTGTGTATTTTAAATCCTAATATCTAGGCAAAATTCATCACTAACCTTGGAGTTGGAAGACCAAGCCCTTGGCTTCCCTACGTGCCAGCTCTGACCCAACAAGTCACCTAACCTTGTGTCAGGGTCTCTTAGCATATATATTCACTCTTTGTTAAAATATATTTCTTGAGGGGCACCTGGGTGGCTCAGTCGATTAAGAGTCTGACTTCGGCTCAGGTCATGATCTCACGGTTCATAGGTTCGAGCCCCACGTCGGGCTCTGTGCTGACAGCTCAGAGCCTGGAGCCTGATTCGGATTCTGTGTCTCCCTCTCTCTCTCTGCCCCTCCCCTGTTTACACACTCTCTCTCTCTCTCTCTCTCTCTCTCTCAAAAATAAATAAACATTTAAAAAAAAAGAAAAAAAAATATACATATATATATATTTCTTGAGTGCCCACAACAAGCTGGGTGCTGTTTTGGGTGCTATAAATTTGAAAATATCCATTAATCCATCTAGAAATATGGCAGATTAGAATTAAAAGGTAATCGTACTCTGATCTACTGCAGGGATGAAGGAAACGAGACCAGGTTGGGCCAATGACCCATTCAGGCTTGACGCCATGAGAAGCAGTGGGGAAGAAGTGGAGTCTCGGAATGCTCATCTCCCATGTTTCCCTTACAAGGCTCCTAACCAGATAAAAAGACTGTGAAAATGTTGTTATTGTTACTTACTGAAGTTCGATCAATGAAAACTGTCCTTTTGTTTGTTTAGATGCTTGGTTGGTTGTGGTTTTTGTTCGTTTTAGTGAAAAGGGAAATAGTGTATTGGCTAGTTTCGGATAAGCATAGGCCCTATCAGAGTCTTGTGTAGTTGATACACAGTAAGAATTCCAGCTCCTGTACGCTGAATTGGAAATGGTCTTGTCAAGGTCACCAATGACCTCCATATTTCCATGTCCGTGGATGCATTTTACATCAGTTCTCATTAACATCTGACACAGCTGATCACTCCTTCCTTGAAAGATTTTCTTTGGACACCACATGGATCAGCTTCTCACTGGCCATGCCTTTTCCATCTCCTTTTCTGATTCTCCTCCCTTCCTGACTCCCATCTTAGTGTACTACAGGCTCACCACTCAGAGTGCTCCCTTCCACTCTCTGTGTTCACTCTCCCAGTGAGCACACCCAGTCTGTCCACAGCTGCCATCCACCCAGCCATCCACATGCTGCCAATGTCCTGGCATATATTTTCAGACCTAACCTCTCCTCTGATCTTCAGATTATAAATCAAACTACCTATTCATTATCTCCATTTAGAAGGTCAATATACATCTATATCAGTTAAGAATGCATTTTGCTATGAATAACAGAAAACTTGATTTGGCATGGCAGACTTATTTCTGTCACTCAGTCCAGGGCAGACATTGTTGCTCTACAGTGACATCAAGAACCCACTCCTTCTATCTTCCAGCTCCACCGTCTTCATGGTGCATATTTGGTTCTCATTATCACCAACAGCTGCTGCAATGCAAATCCCCTTTCTGCATTCCAGGAAGAAGCTGGAAAGGCCAAGAGTATAGCGGAAAAAAGCCTCCTCATGAGGCTGGGCCTTCTTTTATTTTATATTTTTCCAGGAAGTTAAGCCAAGCAAATCTACCTACATCTTACTAGCCAGAACTCTATCACATGGAGGTTGGGAATTGGAGAGTTTCATTTTTCAATCTCTCCTCCAAAGTAAAGAGAGAGGGGATTGAAAGGGTATTGACTGAGCAAAGTACATTATCTGCAGCAACACTTCACCTTTAAGATGTGCTGCGCATCTCAGTAAGCAGTCCCTGCATCTTTCATACTCAGACTAACAACTTGCCATCATCCTTGACTTCTCTCTTCCTCTCGTACGACACATCAAATTCAACAGCAAAGCCTTTCAGATTTACCTTCAAATATATGCAGACTCTGACCATTACACGCCACCCCTTCCATTCCCTGCTTAGTCCACGCCTCCATCATCTCCTGCTTGCATTACTGCAAAACCTTCCTAACTGCTCTCCCTGCATCCTCAGCTTCGCCCTGCAGACCATTCTCTCCTCAGAGACCAAGTGATCCTTTTAAAACCCAAGTCAGCTCATGTCACTTCCCGCTCAGACCTCCTGTGACTTCTGCCTCACTCAATATCAAATTCCAGCTCCTCACAAACAACCTACAATGACCTCCTTGTTCTTGCCCCAGCTGCTTTTGGATCCGCTACACCCACGTTGGCCTCCTTGTGGTTCGTCCAGCACACCACTGCATTCTCCTGCCCTGGGGCCTTTGCAGTGTTCCCTCTGCCCGACACACCTGACTCCTACATGTCTGAAGGTCTTACTCCCCCACTTCCTTTAGGGCCCTGTTTAGATGTCAGTAATCCTAGAAGGTTTTCTTGAACTCCTTATATAAAGTGGCAACATCACCCAACTCCATTCCTTTCTCTATATGTTGCTTTAAATCTTGGGTGGCCACTATATATACAGATATACAGATATATATTATATATATATATATGTATGAATTATATATATGTATAAAATATATATGTATATATTATATACATTGTGTATATGTGTGTTATATATCTGTACCTATTGATCTTGTAAGATATATAGATATATATAGATATATATATATAGATATATATATATAATATATCTGTAACTATTGATAGGTAAGTAGATAGACAGACAAATAGAAGTAGAGAGATGTGTGTGTGTATGTGTGTGCTGTCAATTTCCTGTTCTTCCAGCTAGAACTTTCAAGGCACTGGACACTTGGTTTCATTAATTGCCTGCGTCCAATACTCTCTCAGTATGCACATAGCAAATTAATGCTTACAGCGTATAAAAACAATGCTAGGTACACTGTCTGCATTATCTGATTTAGTCCTCACCATCTTTTGAGATAGGTACCCTAGTATCCTCATTTTACAGTCAATAAAACAGAGGTTCAGAGAAGTTTGCAACATACCCAAGATCTCACACTAAGAAGGTGGCAGAACCAGGACTTGACTCCATATGTATCTGACTCCAAAGCCCAAGCTCTTAGCCACACCCTCCATTGCCTTTCAATAAATGTTGAAAGAATGATTGATATATTTACAGAAAAACAAAAGCCTAACTGGATTTTCTTTGTTCCCTGGAGCTTTTCACAGTTTAATTTCATTTGCATCGGATGTTCAGTTGTAGTCTTTTGTGTCCTCTCTTCTCTAGTTTTTAGAAGGAGCATTTCACAGTCCTCAAGAATCCTCTAAAAGGAGACTTCTGGAATGAGTTCCCTCCACCACCCCCCATGGAGGACTGATCTTATAATAGTTTGGGTATTTTTCTCTGCAACTTCCAAAAAGAGAATAAAATGGTATTAGCACTGCCTAGTCTAATGGACTAGGATAGAGGGATTGAAGACATACCTGTAGGATTGTCTGTTTCCTTCAGGTTCTCATTTTTAATTTAGCTGGTTACCTGGCATTTCTTGTGAGAAACTTGAAGGGAAGTCTAGGCAAGTTTGAAGAATCTACTCATCAGGAAAAAATGTTCAAGAATAGGATTGAGACAAGATGCAAATTAGCATGGGATCTGGATCTCAGAGAAACCAGGCTAGATTTATTCAACAAACGTTCTGTTGTTGTTGTTTTGTTTTGTTTTTATTAAATAGAAAGTCTCAATTCCGCTGGCCTTAGAGATATATTTCCTTTCACCAATACCTTACTGAGAAAATGTGTGGCGAAATTTGGCATGGGTGAACTTAAAAATCTGCAGCATGGGATAGGAAAGCTGAATGCAAAGTGCTGTGTTGGTTTGTGTACATATATCCGTGCATGTGTAGCGTGTATTTTAAGTGGTGGTTTAACTGCATCAGCCAAACAGGCCTGCTTCTGGCCACACCTTCAATTCTTCAAGGCTTTGCTGATCCTGTCTATCAACTCTAAGTTGGTCTAAGTTGCTCCCTGTCAGAAAACCAGACTAATGAATGTGATCTGTTCTGGCATGTTAATAATATCTGAATTAGTTTTTAACTCAAGACTTTGAAGGGGAAATAAAGAGGTGAGAGTTGAGAAAGACCCTGAAGTATATAGGTTTATTGAATCTTCAACTTACACAGGTAAATACATAGGACAGATCCCATAGAAGAGTAAGTCCATAGCACCTAGGTGCCTCTGACGTTATCTAATCAGCCTCAGGCTATCAGTTGGTCAGTTAATGTAGATGGTTTTTCTACACAACTCCTTCTGCTGTGCTTCCAATCTGTAATACCGACTTGCTAATTCCTTGATATTTCACATTGGAACAGCTGACAGGTTACTGTGAACCAAGCCATCATCTAAGTAGTTTACATAAATATTAGCTAAATGTAGACCCTCTGTGGTAGAGGCTATTATCTTGTGGCACATGGTAGGGGCTCAGAAAATATTGAGGAAACTGAGGCACAGCGAGACTAGGTAGCTGCCCAAAGTCACTCAGTTAGGAAGTGGCAAAACCTCATTAAAACCCAAGCAGTCAGGCTCCGGAGCCTGAGTTCGTCACCGTTGTGCCATAATGTACCTGCAAGTTGCAGAGAGTTCTGCCAGTGCCTACTAGGTCACTGACGTACACAGTGCCTCCTTCAGCTGCACAGAGTTCATCACCTGCTACGATTGCTGAAGTGCTATTTGGAAGGAGGTTCTAGACAGGAGTCTAGAGACCTGGTTTCAAGTAACAACTCAGCCACAAGCTAGTGGCATGACACTGGACAAGTTATGGCTCTCAGCTCTTCAGTTTCTTCAATAGTAAAATGAGGGGGATGGACACTAGATGATTTGAAAGTCCCTTTCAGCCAGAACATTTTATGAGTCTGCTTCCTCTATTATCTCTTCCTATTTCGATCGCCTTTTAAAAGTTGTAGCAATTGGCTTTTGGACCAATCTGTGCACTAGAAAAGCTATAGATGGTACTTTGCAGTGATATTGAAGTGACTGCCTGTGTCACTGTCCCTGACTATTTCCAGGGACTCGGTGTTTAGAGTGGGAGACAAACATAAACAAATGATGCTCTAGTGCCATGAGAGGACCAGCACAGCTTTTCTATTTGAGGATGATTTGTACAAGAGGAAGCCACTTACAGGGAATCCACATTAAATGGGGACCAAATTTTCATAAGCAATAGTGAAAAAGCATTTTACTATGCTTTCATATTGAAATGGCATCTAGCATATGTGAAAGTACACTATTTTATCTTAAATAACACCACTCAATTAATTATATTCCCAACTAGCTTTAATTCTTAAAATGAGCCAAGGATAGTTCAGATGTTTACTTTGGGGGTGATATTTTTCAAACAAATTTCATGATAGCCTGATTGAACATTTGTTTCAAATTTGACCTACTCTGAGATCATTAAAAATTTTGGTTGTATTCAGGAAACTCCAGTTTTCTTAGAGGCCTCTCTTATCCTTAAATACTAAAATCATCCTCACTTGAAGTTCCATTTACTCTTCTTGTCCATTTCTCTTCTTTAATTGGTAACTGGTTTATTTCTACAAGATTGTCTTTTGTCATTGGTTTTGGACATTGGCATTGGCATTCAGAATGTTACCCAACATCATTGTCATCAACTTTAATTTTTTAAGATTTTGTTTCACTCCATAATGTAATTTGTTTTGTTTTCCTTCTTTGGTACAATGTTTGACAGCTAGTGAAATGCCTACCAATAGAAGTTTTAACTTTTCTGGAAGGGAGACATCCTGGGCCAACTTTGGTAAGGATGTTTGTGTGAGAATTAATTGAAAGTGCTCAGTACATTAAAGAATATTTTTATATTATGTCAACTTTTGCTTCCTTGTAACCTCATGACCGCAAGTACTCGGATAAGACTGCTTCCATATCACAATATGCAGTATAATACAGTAATTATGACAACTGTATTTAATTACATGTACAGACACACATTTCCCATTGATCTGCTTTTACTTGAACACTTAACTATACTCTCACACATAGTCACAAGGCTGGGTTCTCTTTAGTAAAGTAAGTGATGATTCTGTTTAATGACTAATGCCTTGTATATTCACCTTTTTTTTTTTTTTTGACTACAAGAAAACTAAATCTTAGATGTCACAGCTGCAGAGTAAACTTTAGAGAGCATCTTTGTCATTCACCACCAACCTAAAAATGTCTCAGCCATTTTGATTACATATTTGAGTAATTATTATTTATTTAAAATATAATTAAGGTTTAATACCACTTTTTTTAAGGGATATGTATTCCTTTATCCTCTTAGCAATGATGTGAGTGCCAGATGTTTGCCTGTTACTCATTCTCAACCCTTCTCTTGCTTTCGTCTTTGTTACTAGGAACTGCATTTCCCAGAATCCCTTGCTTACTAGTTATTGGATAGTTTCAGCCAATAGAAGGGACTGCAAGAAGACTGAGGGTGGGAAGGAAAGACCAAGGGAGAAGTTGGGGTATTTCTCCCTCTGATACCTTCTAAGGTAACATCTCTGGCTGTCTTAGATTTCCTCCATTGCTCTGGCTCCTACTTGACTGAACTCACTCCCTCCCCATTCCAGCTTCTGCTAGGCAGCCTGTCTGTGGTTCTAGCCCAAAATGTTTTTCACTAGTTTCAGGTCTAGTAACATCAGCGTTTCTTGTTTCCTCCACCCCTGAGGGTGGTCATGGCTTCCCACCAATCTCTTGGTTGCCTTGCTATTTCCTCTTTGGCTTTTCAGCTCTTCCATCATCTAAATGACCAATTGTCTATTTTCAAAATATCTACAGTGGTTTTGATTTTCTTAACTTAATCCCTGACAGATATGATACAAAGTAATTAGATACTAGTGAATCAATATATAATATAGTCTAAGCCATGGCACAAAAGTACTTCAGGAAAATTTCCCATTCAAGTGTGTTGTGCTAACAGCTTTGGATAGTTTGTATAGCTGCTTAAACATGCAAGCGTCATTTGGAAGTTTCAGTGAGGGGCACCTGGGCAGCTCAGTTGGTTAAGCATCTGACTCTTGGTTTCAGTTCAGGAACCATGAGATGGAGCCCCGTGCCGGGCTCTGTGCAGACAGTGAGGCACGGAGCCTGCTTGGGATCCTCTCTCTCTCCCTGCCCTGCTCATGCTCGCTCTCTCTCTCTCTCTCTCTCTCTCTCTCAAAATAAATTAATAGTTTTTAAAAATTAAAGTAATTAAAAATTAAAAGTTTTTTAAAAACTTTTAGTGAAATAGGAATTATCTCTGGTATGAATTGTACAAGATCTAAATGTACTTATTAAGGCCAAGGGTCACTTGCTGATTTTCTCAGGAAATGTGTTAGCACTTCCTCCTTTGTGTCATCTTTCCAACTCTCTATTACAGGCCCGATTTCATTGTATGAGAGCAGCATTCTCAACTGCAGGCTTAGTGACATTTTGGGCGGAACAATTTCTTGTTGAGGTGGGGGAGGGGACATTGTCTTGCGCATTGTAGGATGATTAGCAGCCTCCCTGACTGCTACCAACAAGATGCCACTGGCACCACCGCCTAATTGTAATAACCAGAAATATCTCCAGCCATTAACAAGGGTCCCATGGAGGGGCAAAGCCACCCCTCGTTCAGAACCATTGTACTATAGTTGCTTGTATACAGAGAGATTTCTGGTCTAGATGCAAATTCCTTTATGAAGAAATCATAAGTTGGACATAGTTTTCATTCGAATAGAACAATCAGAACTTTACTCAAAACTTGCTACAAAAGCACTCAAAGTTTTAATCAATGCATGCGTACATCAATTTAAGATATTAATAGTCATAAGGATTAATGATTTCATATTAGCTTTACTCATAGAGGTCATAAGGGATAAGATATACAGTTATGCATATATTTAAAGTAAAAATTAGGAAACTTAAGGGCAATTTTCACTAGTGTTTGAACTAAGTTTCAGAAGGAATGGTATAATAATAAACATATTGTTCACATAGTGAACATTTTATACTATATTCAAGATGGTCACAAAAACTGTTCTGACAAAAGCCCTATAACAACCTCTGTAGTACATAAAAACCATCAGTGTTGAAAATGAAGAAACGAGGGCTCAGAGGGTTAAGTGACCTTTCCAGGCCCACACAATGTGAGTGCAATGGCTGGGACCTGGGGAAGTCTTCACTTCCCACTGCCACCACCACCGCCACCCCCCTTCAGTGCTCTTTTCAGAACACAAGCTGCCTGAGGTTGTATCCTCTTAGAGCTCTCTCATCCCTGAGCTTTCAGGACAGCACGACCTCTAGGCCCCCATCACCTTTTCTACCTTTACTGGGGCCATCTTTATTCCCATCTCCACCTGGGTCTGCAAACTAAATATGTATATTCCTCAGTGTCCCGGCTCAGCCTGCTTCTCCTCTGACGGCACCTAGTTCATCTTATTTGGTCAGCCATTCACAACTCGTGAGCCCATTAACTCCGCAGCCAAATGCCTGGCTTTAAAATCAGTTTTTAAAAGTTTACTTATTTGGGGGCAGGGGCATAAAGAGACACACATACACACACACACACACACACACACACACACACACACACACAGAGTGGGAGGGAGGGAGGGAGAGAGAGAGAGAGAGAGAGAGAGAGAGAGAGAATCCCAAACAGGCTCCGCACTATCAGTGCAAAGCCCAATGTGGGGCTGGAACTCATGCACTGGAGATCATGACCTGAGCTGAAGCCGAATGCTTAACTGACTAAGCCACCCACAAAATACTGGCTTAAAATCCGGGCTCCCCGACCACTTAGTCTGCTACCTTAAGGAGTTATGTAACATCTTTATGCATCAGATTACCCACCTGTAAAATGATGATGGAAAACGGACCTACCTCATAAGGGGGCTGCAAGGACTACAATAGCATAATTCATGTATATTGCTTAGAAAGTGCCTGGCACATTGTAAGAGCTCACTAAATATTAATACCTACTAACAAATTAAATAAAACCAAGCAAACATCCCTCATATCCCTAGGTTGTCTCTCTCCTGGGCTCCAAACTCACAGCAGTAGAGAAGGTAGAGAAGGGAAGAGGCCCGTGGGCCGGTGAGAATGCTAATGGAGGAACACATCAGGAGAGAGATAATAAAATGATAAAGAAAAACCTTCAAAAAGCTTCTTTGCTGACTCACCAAGAGACATAGTGTCTCTCTTCCTCTGTTTACTTCTGTCCCTGTCATGGTGCTGTTGCTGTACTTACCACTTTGCATTGTAATACGTAGGTAGATGGTCCTTTCCCATCTAACCTGTAAGACCCTTCATGGAGTTAAAAGGTCATATTCATCCCCCTTCTCTCAGCACCTAGCAAAGTGCCCAACATGTCGTTAGCACTTCATAAATCTCTGTGGAATGAAGGAATGAACGACCTGGTGAATGAGCAGGGATAGCAGTTTAGAAATATCTCCAGGGTAAAGCTCTCAGTGGGCTGTAGGGCAGGGCTTGGATCCGTGTGTGTGTGTGTGTGTGTGTGTGTGTGTGTGTGTGTGTGATTGTCAGAGTTCTGAGCAGTGACTAAGGAGACTGCTCAACAGCCAGTTCTTTCCCTTTTAGAAACACTCAGGCACTATCTACTGCTTTAGAGCTTTAGCAAAACTATAGCTTGGGTCATGGCCTCTTGATCTCCAACTCTTTCAGAAACCTTTATTTTTTTTTAAATTTCCAGTACTTCTGTTACACATCAGCTTTCTTTTTCTGCTCCTGATGTTTCCTAGTATTTCACAACCCTACTGTGATGTCTTGCCTCTATGTGGCATGAAAGCCTTTGTAATGGCATCAGCTAAGTGCAGTCATGCCCAGAGGCAGAAGGGTAGGTCCAGGTGCCCTCCGAGAGTTCCTTTTAGCATTAAAAGTCCCTGATGTGGAGCCTGACAGCAGTACTTCTGCATTTGCTACCCTTCTGTTGACCAGAATCTAGTAGTTAGGATCATTTCCAAACAAGGACTACAGAGAGAAAAGGGGAGCCAGGCGACATATCGGTGGATGCTGTACAGAGCGACAGGGAACTGGAGGGGGGAAAAAATGTCTATGTTTGTGTCCTGACTGGGTGAGTAACAAGGAGAGAAGGGAGGGGAAGGGGCCCAGCAAAGATATTTCAGTCAATTTTCTCCACAAATAAACAATTCCACTCTTAATAAAAAGAGGTTTCTTTTTATGATTGCCAGCTAAAGTGCACATTCTCCGCAGTAAAGCAGCTTTTAAAGCAAGTTTAAGGGGTTAGAAAGGTCTAGAAGATTTTATAACTAGCTGCCTTCTGCTTTTATGCCCTGCTAACATCACCATCCTCCAAATGCTTTCCTCCCCTCAACCTAAGGGAAGAGCAAATTTTCATTGGTCCAGATTAGTGCTGAGTGATGACTTTTTTGGCATCCGTATCAGAGTCAGCTCAGTCTACCAGTTAAATTTCAGGTTCACAGATCTGAGGGTGATGTTTTGGCTACTGACTTAAATGTGTTAATTTTTTAACACTCACCAGGTCGCCTTTTGAAGTTAACACCCTTTTAGGGAAAGTAAGGGAAATTCACACCTCTTCAAAGGCAACTGTTTTCAGAAGACTTATAAGAGTGTGGTGTATGTTGATCCATGTTGAAGCTCATCGCTTGGAAAAAGCATAAAAAGTTTGCTCTGGAGTGTTCTTTTGAAGATCACACATATAAAGAATGAGTGTGTTCGTTTGTTTAAAAAAAAACTATGTAAGATGACGCATATGATGTCCCAGTACTAGAAATTCCTCACGGGATCTGAGGTCTCAAGGAGAGTCACTGCACATTTTTATGCACGTTGTCTCTGCCACCAGATTCCTGCTGGCAGACTCCTCTCAAATTCCTCTATACTATTAATTTTTAAAAATCCCTAGCCCTAACCCAGAGTCTTGTCTTGAGGATATACTCAATAAATGTTTGTTGATTGCCACTCCAAAGTCCTGAAAAATTTGGGAAATTTCTTTCCCATCCTTGCCTTCATGCTTGTTTTGGTCAGTAAGTCAAAAGGTATCATATAGGCCAATAGCACATGAAAAGATGCTCAACATCTTTAAGGAAATGCAAATGCAAATCCAAACCTCACACCCGTTAGAATGGCTACTGTCAAACAAAAGGAAAAAGAAAAAAGAAGAAAAATAGAAAGTACCAAGTGCTGACAAAGTTGGGAGAAGTTAAAACCCTTGTGCACTGTTGGTGGAAATAGAAAATGATGCGACTTCTATGGAAAACAGTACTACGGTTCCTCAAAAAAGTTAAAAATAGAATTACTATATGATCCATCAATTTCACTTCCAGCTATATACCCAAAAGAAGTGAAAACAGGAGCTCAAACAGATATTTGTATACCCATGATCTTGGCAAAGTATTCACAATAGCCAAAAGGCAGAAGCAACATGAACGGATAAACAAAATATTGTGTATCTACACAATGGAATATTATTTAGCCTTAAAAAGGTGGGAAACACTGGCACATACTATGACATGGATGAACCTTGAGGATGTCATGCTCAGCGAAATAAGCCAGTCACAAAAAAGACAATGTTGTACAATTCCACTTATATGCAGTACCTAGAATAGTCAAATTCATAGAGACAGAAAGTAGAATGGTGGCTACCAGAGGCTAAGGGGAGAGGTAAATGGGAATTGTTTCATGGGTATAGAGTTTCAGTTTTGCACAACGAAAAGAGTTCTGAGGATCGGTTCCACAATATGTAAATGTTCTTAACGCTACCACACTGTATACTTAAAAATGGTTAAGATGGCAAACTTTATATTATGTGTGTCTCACCACAATTTTAAAAGGGACATCATCCAAAAAATGATGAAGCAGTTATGTAGGTGAAATGCAGAAGGGTGCCCTAATTCCCTCTGGATCTTAAATGTGAACGAGATAGGTCACAAATAAAATATCACTCTGATTTTTATGAGCTGCGATATTGGAATTGTATCAATTTCAGAGTCCATTAACTTTTGATAACCAGGGTGGTTGCTGATATACAGTAGAATCTTTGTATATATATGTGTGCAGGTGTATGAGCACACCCAGGCCCCACCACACCATGTGTACCTTAACTATGGTGATATTTACATGAAGGCAAAACACATGGTTAATACTAAGGGGGTGATAACGTTTGTTCCTTTAGAGCGAAGAGCTGGCAGTTGATGTGATTTAAATGCAACACGGCAAATATTTAGTAGTAAAATGTTCGTTTTATCAGTAACACTTATCTCTCTAAAATGGAGCCTGAAAAAAAAAAAAAGCCACGGCATTCTTTCTAGTATTGCTCCCTTCATTGTGCATGTCTCAGTTTATTCTCAATTAGACACGTCAGTGCAGTTTTGTAACCCTGACATAGAAAACATCACTGTAAATAATATAGCTGGGAATTTGGAGAAAATATGCTATTAGGGAAGAACATTTTTTCTCCTTCCTTTCCTATTTTTTTTAAGGAAAAAAAATCCCTAAACACAGTGATGAAATGTTTTATGTCTGTACTGTCTGCGGTAGGAAGATGTGGAATTAAGGAGAGCTATAAAATATAAAGACTCTAGACCTGCATATGATTATCCATATTAAATTGAAGTAAATTCACTTTCTATCATTCACTGTGAGTTTTCACTTGCAAAATAAGGTTCCACCTCTGCCTTCTCTTTGCAGTTTTCACAAATCCAAGTGCCTGGGAAGATTTGGGAACTCAGGGTGAGTTTTGGTTGCTTTTATGTTGTCAAAATGTTAAATTGAACTTTGTTAAAGGTAATTGATTCAAAATAATCAAACTGGATTGGCTTTTCTAGTCATTATCTGTCAGCTGATGAGGAGAGGCAGAATTCAAAATATCTGGATACTTTGGATAAAATCCTTTTTGGTCAAAAAGTTGCAAAGAACAGGTGTTCGTGAAAAACTGTGACTTGGTTCCTGAGTGGAAAAATGTGTGTGTGTGTGTGTGTGTGTGTGTGTGTGTGTGTGTATTCCCATCTATTGAAACCAGAACTAAACATTAATGCCTTATACTTCAGGCATTGTAGATGTTTTTCAGGAATCCCGTCAGACCTCTATCTTTCTTTTCTTCAAACCCATACCTGACCAATAGCCAAGTAGTCACCACCTCATTTCACATTTTCTTGTCTATTACCATCTTCCTAGTTTATGATCTAATTATTTCTCTGCTCAAGTTAGTGTGGTCTTATTTCTGACTCCAGGATTTCTCCAACCAATATATATTTTTCATCAGTGCAAAATTCACCTTCATTCGGTCATCTGGTTTTCACCATGCTCTTCTCTGGCTGATATAATTTCAGTGGTCTGCATACCCACTACATTTAGTCCAACACCTTGGTTTTGCTTTGAAGTCCTCCACAATCTGGACCCACCCAGTCTTTTCAGACTTATCTCCTACTATCCCCTGTGAATCCTCCCTTCCAGCCACACTTGGCTTTTTGATGGTTTCAGTCTCCTTTCTCCTGAGCTTCTGCTATTTCTTCCACCTGGAATCCAAGCACCAGTTTGTTGCCTATTGAAATCATTTCTTTAGAACCCAAAACTAAATGCTATTCTTTCCATGAAGACTTCCCTTACCACTTTGAATGAAAGTGACACCTCGTTCCTCTAAATTCCTGAATCAGGCTTCTCCCTCCCCTTCATGTAACGATACTGAAGATATTTTGTAACTTCACTTTTTTGCATATAACCCATTAGTTCCTACTTTTTCTTTCAAGAGTTCGGCTTCACTCATTTTGACATTTTCATAGGACCTAGTGCTTTGTGTTTTATACAATGAATATTTGTTGACAGAATGTCTTTGGCTTATTCAATTTCCAGTTTATTGGGTAAATTTGTTGAGCTAGTTTATTTAATCAAATCCTCAGTAGAGAACAACCATGGACTTTTTAGACCAGCAAGCTGTAGGTGTTGGGAGATGAAGAGGCTCTGACAAACAAACCCCAGGCCATCGGGGGACCTGAGTGAGAAAGCCAGTGCATAGGGAAAGGCTGCCAGTATGCAGCCTTCACTCCAGCTGGAGACAGGGTCCCTTACACTCACAGAGCTATAATAAAGAGGAGAGCAAATATAGCTTTCATGATTGTTCAGCACCTGACAATATTCCATTAGATACAGGACATAGATCTTCTTTATAGTCCCTATTTTCTTGACCATTTTTTCTCTCTGCTCAGAGACGTTCCTTTCTTCTGGTCTGCTGTTTCTCTCTAGCAGCTTTTAGACTTTACTTTTTGTCTTTGATGCTCCTAAAACTTAACTATCATAGGTACAGGTATAGGGGTTTTTCCCCCTGCTATCTTTATTATTTGATAATGTATAAGTCTTTTTAATCAGATGTGTTTCATCTCTATTGCTGGTAAATTCTTAGATATTTCACCAAATATTTTCACTCTCATTTACTTTTATCTCCCCTTCTGGGTCTTCTATTACCCATATCTTGGTATTTCCTCTTCTATCCTCTCTATCTTGTAACGTTTCTTTTATGCCGCCCCTTTGTTTTCTGAGAGAAACTCTTGACCAGCTCATTAATTAACTCATTAACTCTTCCAACTCATTAATTTCTTTTTGAGATGTGTCTGCCATTTTACAGATCTGTGAAGTTCTTTTTTCTGCCATATTTTTCTTAGATTTTGAGTTGATTTATCTTTATAGTTTGTAATTGTGTCATGTTATCAATATACCAACATACCTATTTCAGAATGTTTATTATGCTTATTTTAAATTCATATTCTCTTTGACCCACTAATTTCACTTCATATGTAAAAAACATGTAGTTTTGGTTTTTGATCTTTCTTGGCTTATGTACCCCAAATAGTTTACCACTTTTAAGAAGGACAATAATAGCTATGCTTGTGACCTTCCACTAATGGCACAGACCTCTGTACCATCTCGATGTCACCCTGTCATTCTGGCTGTCACTGGGCTGAAATGGTACTAATCTTTTTCTGCCTCGTGGTGGTTTTGGAATGGGTAATAAGTACATCTAAGAATCTCACCCCCAACATATTATTTCACTATTATACAAATATTTATCCACTCTGGGCTGCTCATCTTTACTTTCCCCACATGCAGACACCCTGGTCCAAACATTTTCTGACTCCCCAGGGGTTTCTCACAGCTTTGTTTTCTCAGATCCATTAACTTCAATCTTCCTTTTGTGACATCTCCAGGGTAAAGTTCAGTGTATCAAGCTAACAGATATGTTTATTAGCCTCTCTTAGTTATTTTTATATAATTTCTCAATTAAAAAATCTTACCCATTTTTTATGTCCATTTGCCAAATGAGCTATTTTAGGAAGAAATGCTTCTTTGCTTTTGGCATGATAGTAAAGGTTGTCTTGGCTAATGTGTTCTTGGCTGACAATGTGAAGAACAGATCCAACTTTGAGGGGACATGCCCGAATCTTAGGCTACTTAAAAGCCTTAGTATATAAGTCAGGAGTCAGTCAGAGAAGTAGAACCCACAAGATAGATAGATAGATAGATAGATAGATAGATAGATAGATAGAGATATATATAGATATATGTAATAACCATATATTTGCAAGGTTTTATATATAATATATATGTTAAATACACACACACACACATACACACACACACACATATACCAGTGGGACAGAGGGAGAGAGAAATAAATTTATTACAGATATTTCCTTCTTATATAATTAAGGGAACAAACTAAACAGCTGTTTAATGCTGCTGTCTTTACCTGTTATGCTAGAGTTTGAAGTCCTAGGGGCAGGGAACTGAGAAGGGAAGATGAATGTAACATGTAGGAAAGCAGTAACAAGCTGGAACCTACCAACACAAGTTGGAACCCACAGGTCAGTTCTCTTCATGGGAACCCCTGTCAGTTCTTATTGCCTATAACCTTGTTGATAATCATGTTTTGCAGAAGTTAGTTCCCCTCCTCATTGAGTTTAACATCTGTCCCAAGAGCTGAGGAAGTTGAAGGAAAATCCAGAGGAAGAGAGAGTAGTTGTGGGCCCAGCAGCTACCCCACACCAATGAAGTAAGCCAAATCATAAGTAGACAAAGAGCATGAACTACAAAATTGCCTAGCAATACTGCCCTGACCTTTTGAAAATGTAAACACTGTGACCACTCGTTCACTTGAATCCTCCAACTGTGACTCATCATTGCCTGGAACAAACAGGAAGGGAATTCTGGGAAATGTAGTTCAGCCTCACCAAATCACTGTGGCTCCTGATTCTCTCATCATATTCCACTTGTCAGCTCTATTAAATTATATGTTAGAATGGGGGTGCCTGGATGGCTCAGTCAGTTAAGCATCATCACACTGTTGGTTTCAGCTGGGGTCATGATCTCACAGTTCGTGAGATCAAGCCCTACATCGGTCTCTGCACTGACAGCATGGAGCCTGCTTGGGATTCCCTCTCTCCCTCTCTCCACCCCTCCCTCCCTTGCTCTCTCTCTCTCTCTCTCTCAAAATAAATGAATAATAAATTTTAAAAATATATGAAATGTTAGAATGCCTTTCCTATGCCGAAGGAAATGGCTAAACTGCTATCCTCCTACCCTTCCCTAGAATTTCTGCCTTACGTTGACTTCTCAAGATTTCAAAAATCAATTTCAACTGACAAAAAAAAAAATAGCGTATCAACCAGGGCCCTGGCAGACAATAGATGGCCCCCTCAAATTAAGTAGACTTCAGGACAGTTTACTAATTAAACATTCGTGGGCAGGGTATAAGGGAGCCACAGGGATAGTCAGGGCTCTGGGGCTAATAACAATGGTGCTCTTGCCATACTCTTACCCAAAGGGATAGGACAGGCCAATTGCCAGGACCCTGTTAGAGAAGGGTGCATAGAAACACTGCCTTGAAGAACCAGGGACCTTCCATTGAGTGACTGACACAGCCAGTTCAAGTCATTTCTACAAATTGATGAACCAGAAGAACAAATATTTTGACCTCTCTCTCCTTCCTTCTGTTCTACCATGGGGATTTCCCATTGACTAGACACAACAAAAGCCAAAGGACAAAATGGCCCATTCTCATTCTCCCAGGGCAGAGAGTTGGGTGAAGAAGAGTGGAAACTGTCTGAGGAGCAAATAGGCAAGATTTAGCAAAGCCATCATCATCATCAACCACACAAAAATTAGAAAGACCTAAAAATTATGTAGGCCATCTACGTTATTTTAGAGATGAGGAAAGCCATGTGTTGAGTAGTTGTGATTTATCAGAATTTAGGATCCCTTGACATCAGTGATCTCATCTTCATATCCCTCATACCTAGCATGATGCCTGCCTCACAGTAGGTGCCCCATAAATGTTTATTTACTGATTTGGTTGAATTGAATCAGATTATTTAAGACAGAGCCACAATTTGAACGCCACTGTCCTGAATGCCAATTGTACACCACCACCTGCAGATATCATTTTAATTTTCAAATATCAGAAACACTAGAAATTGAATAATTTAACTTTCTTTTTTTATTTTATTCCCACCCCTCCCATAAACAACATAAGACAGAAAGCAAGAAGGACGAAAACGCAGCGGGCTCTGTGATTTACCGAATTTGTAATTAGCCTCTAGGTAGGCCCAAATAGGCTGCAACACTCTGACTCGTGTGGAATCTTCTAGTATTGAGCATATTGAGTGCTTTCTCATGCCTTCACAACTCACACTAGCCAGGCAAGTGCTGAAGCCTTCTTACATTTGGAAAATGACTCCATATTTCTAATACTAGTTTTTCGTTTCAACTATGTGTAAATGATTTATTGTTGTAGCAAATCAGATCGTGATAAGATAAAGCTTTTTAGAGGTCATTAAAGAGTTTGGGGGAAGTTCCTACAAAATGCTAGTCTTACATTGTCTGAGTGATAAGGCAACTTAACAATTTATGTCAAAGTTTGCAAAATGTGTTTGTCTGATAAACAGTTTGCTCTGCGGGCATCAATCATACTTGCTCTCTGTGGTGTGTTGTATTTTTCATGAAGTGAACTTTAGTGACTTTGCCCATCTACAGGTTTTTGAGATTGTGGCATGCTAAGGAGAGCTTCTCAGCTCCCCCTGCACAGGTTCACTTCAAATCTCATAATGCAGCCACCATAAAGCAGGCTGCCAATGCAGGCAACCTCCGCGGGGCTGGTAAGAAAGGAAAGTCTAAGGAAGCTGGTATCATTGGCAAGAGAAAATCCAAACAACCCGTAGATCAGGGAAAATAGATATATTAAGACAAAAAAATAATAAAGAATAAAAAAAAAGATAAAGCATGCATGTGAATGCACACTTCTACACACACATTTCTAGATGGCGTCCGGATCCACTGGATGTGATAACATTCTGTAAGACTGTAAATATTCATAAATACGAGGTGCTATATTGGGAAGCATTCCCGATACGAGGTAGAGAGCTGATTCTCACTTCCAACTCTGGTCCTTGCTCTGTGTCTTCATCTGGAAAATGAGGGTAATAATACCTGCAACATGCACCTTGTAAAGTCTTTTCCATTCGCAGGAAGCATAGGGGCTCACTTTGCAAACTAAATCGCTATGCAAATATAGGCCATCACAATAAATGTTGGCTCAGGAGAAAGGATATATTTATTGTTCTTCCGTCATTTAAAAAAAATAAAATAAAACACCCAAGACCGCAGGACAACTTCGGTTAACATACATTCAGCTTTCTCAAATCTCACCATTTTAGAAGCATTTGCAACTGCTTATAAATCACTTCTCAAAATTGCCCTGAGCTGAAATGATATTTCTGAGCGCATGTTAAAAGCCTATAAGTGCTTCTGTTCTTGAACAAAGTGAAATCAGGTTACGTTAATAGAAGTATTAATTAATTTGCTCTAATTTTATTCAGCAGAATTAGCATTATTGAAAAGTCTTTACCATTCTTGAGTACCCTAAAGTATGTGAGGCTTTAGAGATGGGGCTCCAGCAGCAGCACCTACCAGTGAGTGTGAGAGCCTATGGAAGATTATTCTCTAATTTGGAAACCTGAGACGTACTGGGAAGTGCTGTGGGGTGTGTTATAATGAAAATACCAATCCACATTAGCTATGGTTGCCATAAGCAAAAATCTTAATATCTTGGCCAAACCTACTTAAGGTTCATGTAATAAACCCGCATTCCTAATTTTATTAGTGATGTGCCAAGTTAAGCACTTTGCTGGCCTTTGGACAGATTTATAGCTTGACTGTGCTGAATTAGTGGTGACTGACAAGAGGACATTGTTTTATAGGATGCTATTTAGATAAAAACCTGCAGGGTGTTTCTGTAATGTTGTCACTTCAAGTCCAAACAGGAAAAAAGAAATGTGTATTAAGGAGGACTCTTCATTAGCTTTTATGAGTTTAATCTAGTGCAGTCAAACGCTTCCTTATAAGGCAAGACATTTTAATGTACAGAGACAACCTTATCTCTGTTCCAGGTTTCAGGATAAAATGATCTTTTAGGCCTAATACCGCATCAGAAAAGAAAGTTCAATGAGTTAATATTTGGTAAGCACTTAGAACAGTGCCTGGCACAGAGCAAGCACACTGTCTGTTTATTAAATAAGTTCAATAAATAAAATTGAAACCCATCTTCCCATTCCACGGTGTATATGCATATGTTTACCAAAAAACAATCACAGTTAACCACTCTGTCCCCTCTTTACCAGCATTTTCTTGCTAGTGGGATTTTGTTAGTCATTATTTTCCCCATTGGTTTTTAAAATTCAGATTCCTCTTGTTACAAGGAGGAAGATCAGAACCTTCTATTTATTCACAGACATCAGTGCTAACATTCCTGCTGGGTTTTCACACTGAAAGCAATCTGCCCGTGAGTTATGGGAGATCGTATTGGCTTTGGAGGGTTTTGGTGAGGATGTGAAGTTTGGGGTCTCACTATACCTCTCTATTAACAGCTGAGTGGTTTTGTGAACACAGACCCTGGGGGAAAAAGACAGTCAGTTCCTTGTGATCTAGGGAACAAGTCTTCTTGAGAAACTAAAGCCATGGGCCTATGAATATATTTTCCCTGTGACCTAAATAGCTCATTGGCCTGAATGTCAAAATCATTAATCCAAATTCTGACCCCTCTCTCTTTTCTCATTAAAAAAATAATAATATATAAAGATAACTATCTAAAGCTGGCTTTATATAGTCCCACTGCATGACCTTACTTGAAACCCAAACCTGAGATGTGAGGTTCTCACATTTAGAAACTATGTTCCTATTGCCTACATATCATTAGCAGAGGTTATGTAACAAGCAGATTCCAGCACTGAGAGGTAAGTTCAGAAATATGTCATTGGTTTCACGTGAGCATACAGACACTTTGGGGCCAGGTGGGAACTTACCAGGAATGCTGTCGTATCTTTCACTAGCATTTTCATGTTTTATCTGGGGAGCTCCAAGTATCCCAAAAAGTATTCATTATTTCTCCCAGCCTTTTTCTAGTTATACTTTATTATCTTAGATTACCCAAGCATAAACTCAGCAGCTAAATAACTTGTGCAAGGTCACAAGGAAATCAGCGACCCCGGCAGTCCCAACCTCTGCCTTTCATGGGGTTCATTTCCATAAAACATGCCCCTTCCCTTGGGCTCTTGGCCACTTTGGTAATCTGGGTACAAAGAATACAAATTAGCATCACCTATCCTAACCCTTGCTCCTGACGTTCCTGATACTTTTGGTCAAATGTCTGGTTATAGTGCCAACTGCCTGTACCTGAATCTCGCCTCCTGCACAAACTAGCAGCATGATGTCTCTGAGGTTCCCTTGTTCACTTTTCTCATCAGCAAAATAAGGTTTATAATAGTATCTCTCTCATTGGGTTATTTTGAGGACTATGTAGGAAAATAAAGGTAAAATTCTTAGAACAGTTCTTGGCACATAGTGTCTAGTAAGTGCTAGCTTAAGGATTATTATTACCATTACTACTCTTAGTATTATTAATCTCTTTTTTGGAATAAGGAAAAAATAAGTTAGATGAGACCTTGCTCCTGCTCTATCGTATCTCTTTGATTGCCTTCTAGGCATGTATAAGGGTAAGCTTAGTATGTGCAAACACCCATCGTTTCCTTCCCTTCCCTTCCCTTCCCTTCCCTTCCCTTCCCTTCCCTTCCCTTCCCTTCCCTTCCCTTCCCTTCCCTTCCCTCCCCTCCCCTCCCCTCCCCTCCTCTCCCCTCCCCTCCCCTTCCTTCCTCAAGTCCTAGATGGCAGAAGAGCCATCCACTCCCATCATTTGCCCCATTAACTGTGCTACTTGCTTTCTGGGGCCTGGATAAAGTCACATGGCTGAGATGCCACCTCTAGTCCCATTTTCCATTTGTATACTGGATTTTGTTAACCACTTTTTAAATAAAAATACAGCATGATTCTAATGTACTAAAGAGTTCCACGGATAACCATATAATTTCAAAACGATACTGATTTTGTTTATATGCAGCATAATCTTTTACAGTCCTTAGTCTTTATTTGAAACATTGCAAAGTGGATTTTTATGAAAGGTATTATAAAGGACTCCTTGTTTCTTCATAACAGATCTGAACGTTAACTGATCAGAGTTCAGATAAATAGTCTTTACTCTCCATTAAAATATTAAAAAGCCTTTGGTAAGAAACTGGCATAAAGATCCTTCATTCTTGTTTAATGAACACTTGTTGGCAAGTATAACACTTTAATAGCTTTGCAGAATGAATTTTGTGTGCGCACCCTCCATTTCCCTGTCAGACACTTGTCCAGGTGCTGGAAATTTATTGGGGGAAGCATATTTTTACTCATTAGTTTTGTATTTGATTACGGAACAGTAAAATATGAACCACCGAGTCCCCGAGGCATAGCTGTGTACATTGAGATTAGTAATTGCATGTCATGATGTTTTCCATTGGAATTTATATGGACAGATAGGATAGGTGCTTCTTAAGTAGGTTTAAAAGCAAAGCAAATTTGTATTTAATCTTTTTTGCAGCTATAGTTTCCCTAATGGAGAAAAGGTTAGGCAATATCATATATTTTAAACGTAGTTTTAATTTATTTTTTTCTCTTTCCTATTTTTTGCCTTCCCAGTTGAAGCATATCAGATTTTCATGCTAACCACTACTAGAAAAAAAAAAAAATCAGTGCCTATAAGGACAATATGATATAAAACCTGTCAACAGAGACCAGTTTTGCCCACATTCCAGCAAGCACAATGAGGAAGGATGATTATAGGTGTAGACAAGCTTCACCATTCAAACAAGGAGCTTAAATACAAAACAAAAATTATAGGTTGATCTTCAAGATATGTCTTTTTTTTTATCTACAAAGTCGTTTTGGTTTTTTTTTATATGAAGATTGTAGTTTTCCCCTTAAACAAGGTACGTGTTTGGAGGCAGATGTTGTACATTTTTTTTAGTTATGCTTACAAAAAAAAAATTATCATTTTGTTGTTTTGTGGCATAATAATAATAATAATAATAAACGAGGTGCATTAAATAGGTGATTTTGCTTCAGATTATGCTACAGTTAAGCAGTGCCAATCACAGTGTGCTCTTTTCTGTAAAGATGCTCATAAATGCAGTTTCCAAAACAGAATCTAATGAGGTACTTAATGGTCACAAAACTGGCACATTTGATAATTAATGTTCCTTACTGATTTTTTGCTGATGCAGCATAGCGATAAACAGGGGCACAAGTTAACTAAACATATTCTTGAACCACTAGTTAAAATAAGAGCACAAAAAGAACTTTAATACTGTTATTTACCGTAGAGTGAATGAACACTTGATGGCATCCCTCTAGGGTCAGCTAGAAAACTCTAGACAGACAAAAAGTGTCTCTTCTAAGATGCAGAAACCCCTTTTCACATGGAGGAGTATGAAAGGGTTTCTGTGATTCATCTGCTTATACTATATCCCACTAATGAAAACTAAGATACTGCACTTCTAAGATCCTCAGTTACCAAAAAATAAATACAATTTTGTGAGCACTTACTATGTGCCAGGCACTTAATTATACATTTCCTCCTTCGATCCCCATAACAGTTTTACAGACAAATGACTGTCATTTTATTATTTTATTAATTTTTGTATTTCAGAGAGAGTGTGTGTGTGCAAATGTGACCAGGGGAGAGGGGCAGAGGGAGAAAGAGAGAGAGAGTCTTAAGCAGACTCCATGCTCAGCACAGAGCCCGGTGAAGGGCTCAGTCCCACAACCTTGGGATCATGAGTTGAGCTGAAATCAAGAGTCAGACACTCAACCAACCAAGCCACACAGGTGCCCGTATCCTCATTTTAAAGACTAGATTACTGAGGCTTAGCAATGTTAAGGCTTTAACATAGCTTATGAGTAAAAGGGGCCATTTATAGGAAAAGCAGTGGTGTACAAAGAAGAGACTGCAGTCTTACTAAGCATATGAACCCTGAGTCTGGATCCACAAGTGACTGTTTATTTTCTAAGTAGACCTGAAAACTTAGATTTTCCACTTAGACTTTTTGGCCTCAGTTTTCTTACCTATAAAATGGGATAATAATACTTCATAGTGGTTAAGGACTGGAAATCATATCTGTAATTCAGGTTGGGATATGATTTGAAGACATTAAATGATCATGAAATGGTATTTCTTTCTCCAAAATACACACACACACACACACACACACACACACACACACACAGTGCTTCCAAAGAATTCAGAAGTGAATTAGAAGACAGATACTCATGCCTCCAAATTTCAGGACCTTTCCAACATACCATTCTGTCTTTTATAAATGCAAGTTAAAGTAATTCATTGTCTCACAGAACATAAAGCAAGTTTAAAGTGTAATTGATAGACACCCAACTTCAAATGTGGCTCATGACTTGATGAGTGTCTTTAATAAAAATGCATCAAAAGTGCTCATCAACCTCATGATCCCAAACCTGGCTTTATGTGACTTTTACAACCATTTTGTAATAATATCGATTGAAATTCTGCTGTTCAAAACTCATGCAGAAGTTGATTTCCCTTTACCTCCAGTTACTAGTTACAGAATCTGATTTGGGGCATGGAGAGATGTGTACAATTCTTGACCTTACATAGAGTGGTTGACTTGAGACCCCTTTTTAATGGAGAACAATTTAGATTAAACTTAAAATATAGAAATGATGGGGGAAAATATGATCTAAAATCTTTACTAGATATTATTCTTTCAAAAGAAGGAGAGATTAGATACTGTAGTTAAAAAACTACCACTTCTAGTTTTCTCTTAAATTGCATCAATGTTTTATGGCAGATGGATCGTGTTTATTTTTTATTGTTGTTGTTTGTAAATTCCCATTGACTTCAAAAGGGGCATGCCTACTAAGAATAGTATGTGTTTCACAGCTGAGATTTAAGGGATTTGAGGGACTCAGAAAAGCTGAGAGATAATTGAAGACTCACAGGGGAGGCATAGAAGGGATCAGAACAGCAAAGGGAGGCTCAAGGAGGATTGTAGGGGCTCCAAAGAAGCTGTGAGTGGATCAGTGTAACAAGCAGAAGTCAGAGGAGCTCCTAATGGCAGAGGAATGATGAGAGAGAATTAGAATGTCTTAGGGGGACAGGAAAGAGGACACAAGTATGGACCAACCGTCCCCAGAACACTACATTCATGCTGGGCAACCTCACCCATCCCCAAGGACTAGGTCCAGCCTACATGCTGATAACTCATTCCCTTGCACAAGACCGTAAATCCAACTGTCCACTGAACATCTCCGCTGGGCTGGCTAGTAGATGCTTCACACTCAGCATGCCCCAGATTGAATTCATCATCTCTCCTCCCTGACCCATAATTTAGGTGTCAGAGTAGCTCAGAGAATCTCTGACTTGTACTCTCCATTTAGAATCTTCCGGTTTTGGGTTTATAGTCTTGTACTTGGCTTTTTTCTCTGCCTAGCTACTTTAGATTGATGCTTTTGTCGCAGTGCCTGCCTGGCTTTCCAGTCCCCTTTGCTGTGCTCTCTGTCCTACAGGTCATCCCTGGGTCTTACCAGGACCACATCCCTAGAGAAATCCAGTATCTGACACATTTACCACCATGAGGCAAACTGCTTGTGTAAGAGAGGAATGTATCCCTTGATCTGATCTAGAAACCAGGACTTATTCTAGATTCCTCCCTCCTCCTTACCTTCTCGGGCTAATATGCCACCATGTCTAATCAATTCTACCTCAAAAAGATTTCTCCCAGTCTTCTATATGACTCTTCTCTTTTCCCCCACTGCCATTTACTTGAATTCATTATTTCGTGAACGCTTGCCTGGAACATCACAATCGTCTCCCACCAGGTTGCCTGTCTGCACTCTCAATCTCTACCTCCCACTCTATTTACTTAAATTATGGCTCTAAAATATCTGTACATGTATATCAAATTAATTAATCCAATTAAAATCATTTGGTGTCTCCCCATTGCTTTCAAGACAAAGTCCAGACTCTTTAACATGGCATATAAATTCCTCCTCAGTTTGCCCTCTTGCTTCTCCAGCATCGTTTCTGCCAGTCCTCATCCAGTACGTCACCCTCCTGCTGCACTGCACTGCTTGTGGCTTAAGGTCACATCATGCTCGCATACCTTTGCTCTTCCCTCTATTTGAAATGTCTTTCTCTCAGTGCCCTTTCCTCCCACTGGCAAGCTGATGGACCACTTATTCTTCAAGACTCAGCGCAAGTGTCGCCCCACCTAAAAGACCTTCCAAGAGACCCTTCCATTCACTGTCTACAGTCATGGCGACATACCCACACCATATCACCATGGCCAAGTCTTGCCAGTAGATCCAGACCATAGAATGGGGGCAATTTGGGGCTGATGACTTGCCTAGCTGAAAGATACAGGGAAGAAGTCTGGCCCAGTACTGAAGCACGGAGTGGTTGGGACAGATCCATATACTGCAGATGATAGTTGAGATCTGAAGAAAGTCAGTGAACGTTGTGGGTTTCCTAATAGGGAGATGAAGTTTGACAAAGGAAACCCAATAGTAGTTGATCAGCTTGAGGAGGCAGGTGGTTATCTGATACATGGAAATTTTGTTAGAAAGAGCAGAACTACAGTCCCTATGCTTAGGGGTAACTGAATAGCTTCATAAAATGGGGTTTGGGCTCAGGAAACAAGACAGATAACCAGTACCCAGGACAAGGATAAAAAGAGGAAACCCGTCTAGAAATAGACAAAAAGCCAGGTGTAAGAAACAGAGGCCTCCATTGAAGGGTGACTTGGAGCACCAGGTGACTTGGTGCTGTGCCCCAGAACTCTGTGTGAGAATACTTCCACACTGGCCAAAGGCCCCAACTTGGAGACCTGGCAGGGGGGGCGGGGGGAAGGGGGGTTATTGTCCAAGGGCAAAAGTACGTCCAAAGCCTTGCTACAGTGGGGGAGCTGTGAAGCCAAAGTCAAGAAGACACCCTCCACACTCCAGCTGATATTAATTTTGGCAGGGTGTCAGTTTTTCTTGACATTTGGCCTAATTTTTTTCTTTGCTTAATTTTATTCAATGCAATTTGAGGAGCAATTATTATACCCTTACGCCTCACTTTTGTTACACCTTTTCTTACTCTTCTTTAGCAAATCTCTCTCCTTGATATTTGCAGACTGCCAGTGTTTGTAAATTGTCAACACATCCCCGTTAATTGTTGCTTAGTCAGCCCTCTTTCCAGTTTACGTCCTTAACCTTTCTCTGTATTCCAGGCCATTTGTTACATAAGCAGTTGCCTAGCTCAGGCTTGCCCTCATCTTTCTGACATAGAAATACCCTCTTTAAAATGGGTGGGGGATCTCAGGAGGTGCCCCCTCAATGTTGTATGCATCATTGTTGACCACCATGGGGCAAACTGCCACGGACACATCGTTCCTCATCCTCTCTGCAGGGCGCCCAGCTCCACCCTGTTCCTGGGGAGGGAGGGGGTGGAGAATGTAGTCTCCTTCCACAAATTGTAATTATCTCCTTGTCTGGGATGGTAGTAAGCAATCAAATCACATCTAAAGGATTTCATTTTGTGGCTTACTTGTTACGTGCAGCAGCTTTAAAGACAGAGTCCAGACTGGGTGTCTATTTTTGCTGAGCAAACTCAGGCAAGTGTCTTAACTGCTACAGGCCTCATTTTCCCTCTCTGTAAAATGGGCATGATATATAACTCAAAAAGCTGTGGTAAAGAGAAAATATTTGCAAACAGTACAATGTCACTTACATAGGAATTGTTCAACGCATGGGTTAGTCCAGTTACATGTGGAAAAGCTTTCAGATTTCAGGTTCTTCTTTAGAGTGTCTTTTTTCCTTTCCTTTTCTTTTTTTTTTCCAGCGTTATCAAAGCTGACATTTCCTGAGACTGTAACAGTTGATAGAGCATGTTTGCCAAGCTTTGGGGGTTTCATTCCCCCAAATTCATTGCGTTCTCCTTTCCCCATGCCAGCAAGGGTGGACCTCTCTGCCAATTTCACCCTTCTTCAGAAAACTGGGAAATAGGAAGTTCTTTTTACCTTTCAGTTAAAATCCTTGTCAATACGTATTCTATCTTGTTGGAGATTCACGGTCAAATATATTTGGCAAGTGCTACCCCTCTCCGCCTCAGCTCACACCAGAAATGTTGAAAGACTGTTACAGATGAAAACATAAGAGAGAACTCTGATGGCCCTGAAGTGTGTTGAGCATCAGGGGCCTGCATGGTTCATGCACATCTGTCATTGTGTTTCTTTTCATCTTTGTGCCAAACCTATAAGGTCGGTATTATTATCCCCTCATTGCATAAAAGGAAACTGAGGATCATGGTTCTTATGTTTATTAGAGCCAATTAACTGCAAAATTTGGATCTGTTCATACCATGTCTCATTTTAGTGCAGTCTCCCAGGCAATGAGCCCTAAAGAAAGTAGATTTTGAAGACTTCCTTGGCCACCATATTGTCTCTTAGCAGCTTTAAATTTGAGACCATCTCTGGATTTGAATCCTGGCTTATGAACTGTGTGATCCTAGGCAGGGTTTTTAGCTGTTACAAGCTTCATTTTCTTCTGTAAATGGATATGATGATCCCTTCATGGAACAGTTGGGCATACTTCCTAATATTCATATGAGTTGGTAAATGGTGGACCTCTCCCACTCCTTCCTTTCTGTTTCAGGTCCTTGGCAAACATCTCAACTCTCTTTTTTTTCTTCTTGGACTAACCTCCTTTGTCCGTGAAATTGTTAATGGTTTTTATATATGTCCAAAGTAAAGCCCAAATCCTTGCCTCTTGTATTAAGTGTCCAAATACCTTGAGATATGCCTCACTAAATTCCACCCAAAACACTTCATGATTTAAATAAACATAGTTCTACCTTGCTTTAGTTAAACAAGCTGCCATCCAGTGTTTAGGAAGAAGTGAAAAATGATATGGTATTAGTTGGACAGGGAAGTGGGGAATTAATATTTTTATTTTTAATACCATAGAGAGTAGTCTCCACATCACCTCCACCCCCACAGTATTCAAAATTTGTATTCAGTTACCTCATGTGTGTCATTAAATTGTGTCCATAACATCAGAACTATTTTTCAGAATTGTTTGGGAATCAACCAAACAATTTCACTTCCTACCTAAGCTGTAGGACTTTTTTTTTTTTTTACTTAGAATATTAAAACCAATTTCCTGAAACCAGGAAATACCACCCACTTTTTTCTTTCCTGATTTTGATCTGCCCCCAAACTGATAAAGCTGGTTAGCTGGTATCTGTCAAAACCTCTGTTGTGAAGGCAGGTGGCAAAGAGGACCAGACAGTCCTCCTCAAACTTGGTTTAAAAAGCAGCTCCTCCTCTTAAAGTCCTGCGTGACCGGCAGCAAGATTCTCAGAGTCTTAATCACCTCACCTATGAGACCAGAGAGCAGTCGTTCGTTCTTCCATCAATAGTCATGGCATGAGGGGCGCTGCTCTAGGCACCAAGAATACCACAGGGAACCCAACACAAAAACCCTTGCTTTCAAGAAGCTTGTATTCCAGATGGGGAGACAGACATTAACAAGCAAAGAAATAAATAATACATAACCTAAAACGTCAGATGGCGAAAAATGACATAACAAAGCAGGCTAGGGACAACATGGAGTGCTGGGAGGATGGGGATGGGCTGCTGTGGGTACAGAGACACAGGAGAATCAGCATTGCCTGCCTGCTACCACGAGCCATGTGCAATGGCTACCGTTTGTAGAAACAGCCCACATTCTAGAACTAGTGTGATAAAAGTCAATCTAATCAAGCACAGGGTACTGCGCACCCCACCCCCCGCCACTTCCATTTTAGTGTCAACGTAATATTCCTTGCTTAAGTCCTGATAGGCGGACTTCCTCACCCAGTTTTAAAAACACTTGCCTTCTTCGCCAGTCTGCAGGAACTATCTGAAACTCAAAGGAGTGCAAGTTGTTGGGTTTTTTTTTTTGGTTTTTGGTTTTGGTTTTTTGTGGTGTGTCAATTGTGTCTGTGAATGAGATTGAAATCACTCTGACAAATGATACAAACAGATTGTTGCAGCCTGGGTGAGCTTTAGAGAGCTAAACAGAAGAGAAATAACACACAGGATTCTTAGATATGTCCTTGCCTTTTCTGTGGCTCAGTCCCTCTGCCTGTTGTCATGGGGGATATTCAGCTGGCAGGTGCTGTCACCTGCTGCTTATGATGATGGGGGTTTTCAGTCCGGAATGCTTGGGAGAGCTCTCAGAAGAATATTGCCATTCTGAGCTCTCATGCTTACCTCTTGTACGATTCATCTCCACTTGAAACTGAACGGAATCCCATTAATTATCACTTCAGATAGTAAATCAGTTTCTCATATGTGCAAAGAAGGCTGCACCCCCCAGCCCCTCTTTTTGTTTGAGATCGCCAGAGAGTTATTACAGATGGTATTGAACTCATAAGAATAATTTTAGCATTACTGCAACAACAAAGCATTTTGTAAATGTATAACCTTGTTTTTCTTAAAAAGCCCTGAATAACTGTGAAGTCACATTGCTGGCTTAAGTGTGATAGCTCTTCTCTCCCTCTGCTCCCTCCAACTTTAAAAGCATGTATTCAGTCCCCAGCTTTAAAGTCAAGGCAATGTGCTGATTGACTGTGCTGACATAATTGTGTTAATGACAAGACACGACGGCTACATTGTTAGATAGGTCGCTTATCATCACTATTTATTTAGTTCACTCTGCCAAGACTGAATTATACTTTTTATATATTGTGGTTAGAGTCAGTCATTTAAAGTGCTTCAGTGTTGAAACATTTTTTTTACAAGTCTTTTAGCTGTAGTTCAAGAGAAAAAAATTCTTCTACAGCATCATTAAACAGGGTTCAAAGTAAGTCCTTGCTGAAAGATGTGAAGTTTGAGCTCTTAGGAAATGAAATCTTTGATCTCCAAAATGATTAGTGAAAACATTTTTGTACACAGGCCCATTTTTATCTCATGTTAAAGAAAATAATACAATTTAATCTACGTAATACTTCTCATTCTGATGCCTCAAGTCAACCTCTGTTGCCAGTGTCTACAACTGCCCGAGAGCCCTCTGCTCTTTGCTGAAGGAAGGAACTAGAGACGGGTCTATCTTTCAAGGCATCAGAGCTATTTGGCTGAATGCAAAAGGACCTTACTCACATGGTGCCACCATGTTGTCTTGAAAGGATGGTATTTCAAAGATGTGACATTCTCAGGGTATTTTTCCTCCCCAGGAAATAGTACAGAAAAAGAAAAAAGAAAAAAAAAAAAAAATATATATATATATATTTGAGGCAATAGGCCATCCCAAGACACTCTGTGACAACAGGAATTATGGCCTTTGGGATAAGAAGACAATACATGCTAAAGTAGTTAGCACACAGGCTGAGTGAACTCTACATGGGCCTGACAAAAAGGTATGTAAAAGTGGAGTGGTAAAACCAAAAGCTCAGATTGCCCTTCAGGTTCATAGAACTGACTTTCATTCTTATCTTTAATTTTATTTGCTTTGGATGCATATTTAAGCTTCATTCATTCATTCATTCATTCATTCATTTAGCCCCAGACATTGTTCTAGGCTCTGGGACATAGTAATGAGTAAAACCAACCCCCCTCATCTTCATGAAGTTTCCATTCTACAGAAGACACTCGTAAGCGTTCTTGTTCGTGAATGCTATGCTCTCAGGCTAGAATTTCTCTAATTGCTGGGTCAGGTGATACACATGTTTTATTGACATTGCCAAACTGGTCTCCAACATGGTCTCCGTCAATTTAAACCTGTATACCTTGTCATCTCACCAACTGTTGATATTTTCATACTTTTAGATTTTGCAAATCCGATGGATAAGAAATTTTATACCATTGTAAATTAAACTTGCATTTCATGGCTACTAAGGAAGCTGAGCATCTTTTTGTTAATCGCTGAGTTTGTTGTCCGTTGTTGGCTACTCTGTTTCCTATTTTGCCTGTTCATATCACCTGCTTATTTTTTTTCACTTGCTCATTTTTAAATTGGAATGCTTGTCTTTTTCTCATTGAATTGTGGAAAGTTCTTATGTACTGTGGATGACAATGCTTGTCAGTTATGTATCGCAAATAATTTGCACCCAGTCTATCCTTTTCCTTCTTGTGATAGTAGTGTTTGTATTAAAAACAAAAGTTTTTGATGTTGTCAAATTTTTCCTTATGGCTTTTACTATTGAATTACCTTGTCCTATACTGTGATGGTACAGATATTCTCTAATTTCATCCTAAGTGCTGTTAAGTTTTGCTTTCACCTTTAGGTCTCTATTTCACCAGGAATTGATTTGTGTGTTTGTTATGAGGCAGAAATTCAGTTTTCCCCTCACATGGTTATCTAGTGTTAACATGGCAGACCATGGATTTATAGTACCATACATTATAGTTCTTATATGTTTATGGCTTTTTTCCGGACAACCTGTCTAGTTGCTTCTGTTCCAGTCCTGACTCACTCTCATACTGTATTATTTTTTTAATTTTTATTTTTGAGAAAGAGATAGTATGAGTGGGGAAGGGGCAGAAAGAAAGGGGTACAGAGGACCCAAAGCAGACTCTGTGCTGACAGCAGAGAGCCCTATGTGAGGCTCGAACTCACGAACCGTGAGATCATGACCTGAGCTAAGAACAAGAGTCGAATGCTTAACTGATTGAGCCACCCAGCCACCCCTTATATTAATTATTATGAGTATAATTTTAATTATAATGTTTCTTGATATATTACATAGCAAGCCCCACCTTACTCTTATTATTTTAAATCATCTTAGCTCTTTACATTTCTATATTAATTTTATAATAACTTATCAGATTATATTTTAAAAATCCTATTCAAATTTTGACTAGATTACATAGATTAATTTGGGGAGAAATTGTGTCATCATAATAATAAATTTTCCTATCTGTAAACAGGTTTCTCTATTTATTTAGATCTCCTTAAAGTTTTAAATCTTTTTCCTTTAAGGTTTTCACTTCTCACTTCTCTTCAAAATTTTTGTTAGAATCTCTTTCTAAATATTTTTCTAATTGTTGTTAGAAAATACAGGAATGCACTGTATATTGATTATTTATCCAAAAACCTTGAAATCTCTTTGAAGTCTTAAATCCTGTTAGTACATAACCTGTTTTCTTAAAAAAAAAAAAAATGTCATTAATGGATTATAAGTCTTTTCCTTCCTTATTTTTAATTTACTTTTTTTAAAAAAGTTTATTTATTTTGGAGAAAGGGAGATAGAGAGCATGCGGGGGAGAGACAGAGAGAGAGAGAAAGAGAGAATCAATCCCAAGCAGGCTCTGTGCTGACAGCAGAGCAGGGCTTGAACCCATGAACCGTGAGATCATGACCTCAGCCAAACACTTAACAGACTGAGCCATGCAGACGCCCTTTCAATTTACTTTTAAAAATCTATTCATCTAATATAATAAACATGGCTAGGACCTCCAGAACAAAAATAAATGCAAGTTAGTGTTTAACCTTTCTTGTCTCTCAAATTTTTAAAATATTTCACCATTAAGTTGACATTTACTACTGATTTAGCAGGGGTGTTTTTTTTTTTTCATTTTGAAGATTATTATAACTTTTATCACAAAGAAGAGTTGAATTTCATCACTTTTTCTGCATCTGGTGAGTGATTTCATGTGTTTTTTTCTCCTTAAATTTGTTAATGTAGTGAGTTGCCTCAATAGATTTCTTAATATTAAGCCAACCTTACAATTTTGAAACATCCTCAATTGAATCACGATGTATTTCTTTTAATATATTGGATACATTTGATTTATAATTTCGATTTGTTTTCTATTGTGGTAGAATACACATAACATAAAATTTACTATCTTAACAATTTTAAGTGTACAGTTCAGTATTAAGTATATTCACAATGTTGTGCAACCAATCTCCAGAACTGTCTCATCTTGCACAATGGAAACTCTATACCTATTAAACAATAACTGCCCATTTTACCACCCCTAGTCCTCAACATTCACCATTTTACATTCTGTCCATATGAATTTTACTACCATATATGTAGGTAGAATCATAGAATATCTGCCTTTTCGTGACTGTCTTGTTTCATTTAGCATAATGTCCTCAAGGTTCATCCATATAAGGATGAACCTCATAGGTTCATCCATTTTGTAGCTGGTGTCAGAATTTCCTTCATTTTAAATGTTGAATATGGGATACCTGGGTGGCTCAATGGGTTTAGCATCTGACTCTTGATTTCAGCTCAGGTCAGAATCTCACGGTTAGCGAGGTCAAGCCGCACATTGGGCTCTATGCTGACAGCATGAAGTCTGCTTGGGATTCTCTTTCCTTCTCTCTCGTCCCTTGCCCCTTGTTCTCACTCTCTCTCTCTTTCTCAAAATAAATAAATAAACACTAAAAAAAACCTAAATGCCGAATAATATCCCACCTATATGTATATGCTTTATGCATATATGCCACATTTTATTTATTCATTCATCAATGGACACATGGGTTGTTTCCACCTTTTGGTTGTTGTGAATAATCCTGCTATGAAGTGATATATAGGTAGCTCCTTTATTTATGATTTTTTAATCTATATTCACAAATAAGATTGTCTCATAACACTTTCTTTGCACAATGTTCTTGTCCGGTTTAGATTTTAAAGTTGCAATAGCCTAATAAAATTAAGAAAGAACTATTAATTTTTTTTTCTTCCTGGAACAGTTTATTTATGATTGGGATTATCTGTCCCTTGAATGTTTAAAAAGATTATCTTTAAAATCATTAGGATCTGGTGTTTTTATTGTGGTAGAATTTTAACTATTTATACAACTTATTTCTAGTTTCCAGGCCTATTCATGATTTCTGTTACTTTTGCAATCAGTTGTGGTAAATTATAGTTTTCTAGAAATTCTTCTATCCCATCAAATTTTTTAAATATAGTGACATAACATATCTCACACCATTTTCTTAATAAATTTGTACTCTTTATAGTTATACCTTAATTGTTATTCTTCGTATTTTTATTTCTATTTTATGCCACCCTCTTTTCTCTTCAAGCAGTTTTACCAAAGTTTGGACTATATTTTAGTCTTTTCAGATGATCACCAGAATTTCAGATTCTCTTGTATCTTTTATTTGATTCATTTTGGCCCTGATTTTTAACATTTCTTTCTTCTTTTCTTTGGTTTTACTCTGTGTTTTCTCTAGATTCTTGGTAGAATAATAATTCAATAATATTCAATAATTTTTCTTCTGTGTATGTCAAAAATCTTTTCCTTTGATGGAAGTTTAGTGCTGTTAGTCCTAAAAGTACATGGCCTGGAGTGGAATCTCTCAATGATTAAATTCTGTCTACTCTACCATTCTACCAGATTTCTCAAGAATATAATCACCAAGAGTATTGTAGGTAAATGCAGTCCAGGGCTGCAGCCTATATCCCATCTGGTCATTTAGTCTACTGACCGCTGTTAACCCATGTGTGAGAGCCAATGCCTTCCAATGCCCACTTAGCAAACCCAGGAGGACAGGATCTCTGAGCAGCTTTTAGTGTTCACTTCCCCTGTGACCTACCCTGCGATCTGTTAAGTATTCTAGTGGAATTTTTCCTTGATCAAGAGAAGTCTTTGGAACTAGTCCTGCCACACCAGTCTCATGGGAGGAGAGTCAGAGAAGAGAGAAATGACAGAAAGTAGTTAAGAGAGGAAAGTGATTAACCCAGACTGGTTCATTTTATAAGCTATTCATTCCTTCCAATAAAAGCACCACACTCCAGTAAAGTAAGGGCACTTTCTGTGCATAAAGACTTTGTTTTTGTCTGTAGCACACCTCAAAGCTCCCTTTCCTTGAGGTGGAGTGATGGGGAGAACAGCTCCACATCTCAGTCCCCAATAGTGGCATTGTTTCGACATTATTTGCAGACTGGTGACCATGGCAAGGGCACTTGTCACATCCAAAGAGTGATGCCCCAGCACTGAGAGATAGTAATCCTCCTGTGACCGAATTTTCTGCCCTTGACCTTGTGATCAATTAAGGATTGAAGTGGAGAAGTGACTATATCAAGTGGAACTCAGGTGTTTGGGATTCTATAAAGTGATTAAACAGGGGAAAATATGAGGCTGGGAAGAAAAAGATGGATGGTATCACTAGTGGAAGGGGATGTGTAGCACTTAGGTGAATGTAACACTAAGATTGATTAATGATTAACTTGTTTATTTCTGAATATTTATGATGATAATAGCAAGTATTTATATAACATCTACTAGGTACTAAGACCTTTACATTTATTACATTACTTAACATTTACAACAATCCTCTGATGGTATTGTCATCATTGATGTATACATGATGCAACTGAGGCATGGAAAAAGCAGTGATCACATTGCTAGTAGGTGGCAAACTGAGATTCTAACCCAGGAAGATTGGTTGTAGAGTCCAGGCTCAATTTAACCCCCTGTTCTATGATCTCTTAATATATTATTAGACATTGATATACATATAGTAGAGTATACATCAATATAAAGATGGCACATAAGCTTGAACAAGACATGGCCCCTATTCTCCTCCTTTAATGAGCTTGCAGTCTAGTTACGGTGATTCTTAGCATATAACCTAGGGAAATACAGTAATGAAGTGTAATATACCTAGGAACAAGAAGCTACTAAAGAACCCAGGAGGGAGCCCAATGATTTTTATAGATCCATGTCAAATGGAGGAAATTATATCTAAGCTGACACCTAAAAATGAATAGCAAAGACATTGAGAGGAGAGAATTCCAGGCAGAGAAAGAGACTATGTAAAGGCCCCCAAGCATGAAACAAATGTATTCAAAAGGTTCATTTACAGAACATTGTGTAAAAGCAATGAGAAAAGGCATGATAGAAAATGCTGGCATAATCCCACTCCAAAGGTCATACCACTGTTGGACCCAACTAGACTAGAATTCACTATGCAAAGAAACAAAACAGACAAACTAAAAAATCATAAAACTCAAGGGAAGTTATCTTCAGAGTGGCTTAAATGCCTTGCATTTGAGAAAACATAGTATGCAAAAGACAATGATAGAAATAGCTTTCTTGACTTCTGACAAGTTGACGGATTGCAACATGTCAGGCAGATCAATTTATAGTGTTCAATAATTTTTCACATATTTCTCCCTCATGCTCTCTCCACCAGACTCTAAGTTTCTTGAGTACAGAATCATGCCTAAATTATGTCTAAATTTCCTTTAAAAATAGTCCATTGAAGATATCATAGGTATGTTAATATTATTTCTCCTTGGTACAGTAGATCTCTACCATGATTATTTACATCTCATATGCTTTGTCTGTTAACACTTTTTAAGATTTTGGTGTCTTTGACCTCTAAGGATGAAATAATAAAATTTTTAAGACAGGCATAAAGTTAGTATGTTATTCTTATTTCAAACAATTTGCAGTGAATTTGAAATTTGAGTGAATTTTATCCCTCAGAATAGAAAAGCTCCTTTATGGTCATTATGGTGTGAGTAAATATAGATTTCCCTGTGAATACTACATTGACATTTTTTCTATATTTGTATACTGCTATATGAATGAGTGGGCAATATATTTTTTAGCACATTATTTTCCTTGTTCTTTGAAACAAATTCTAAGCTATTAGGAAAATCGGCATTCTTGACCCTGTTAAAACAATGTACATATTTTACTCTGTAATCTAAAGAAGATGGAGTTTTCCCCAGATGTATTTGGTACTTTTGAGATCACAAGATCATTGGTCATGTCACATACGTACAGAGACTGAAGCACTCTCTTAATTTCCTTTAATATAACGGGGACACAGTAGGCAATGTGTCCATATTTAGCCCTTATTTAGTTTTCAGAACATGGAAGATGCATAGCACAGAGTGGCTTTTAGAAACTACTGTAGTAAGTACTCACAAATTATATATATCTGTGAATACATATATGTATTCTCTCAATAGGTAGATGATAGATAGAAGTATATAGATATAGATATCCATAGATTAACATCCGAACATCAAAGTTTACTCACTATGAAGAAAAAATAAAAAGTCATCAGGGGAAAAAAGTTACTTTTATTGTAAGTTTTATCTTTGATTGATACAAGTATCAAGAGAAAAACAGATCCAACTATTATCGCTATCTGTTGATCTCAGGTGTCATTTATTCCAAATACAGTTAGTAAGCACCTATAATGTGCCAGGCACTGTATTAGGCTCTGGGAGTATACTTCTGCAGAAGACAGACACATCTACTCCTTGAGAGTTAGGCCATACTGCAGTGTAAATAGCCTTTAGAGTAAATCTTGGAGAAAGCCATGTATATGGCAGCATAGCTCTTGTGGGAAGCCAATTACTAATGATTCCTGTCATTTATGACCTTTGTCTTAAGCAGACACTCGAAACTAAAACAATTATTCTCCAAAATCCATTTTGCTCAGTCCTCTCTAGGGGTATTAATTCATTCAGACAGGGCAAACACCAAAAGAAATTTCTACATACAAATATTCAACCAGGTTTGACAAGTCCTTAAAGACTTACAATCTATGATTTTTTAAAAATAATCTCTATCCAATCAAGTAAATTCTCTTCTATTCTTAATTTCCCAAAACTTTTTATAGTCATGAATAGATATTAAATTTTATCCAATTTTTGTATATCCATTGAAGTGACCATATTTTTTCTTTGTTCTATTAATGTGGGTGATTTAATGATTAATTTTTGAATATTGAGCCAACTATGAATTCTTGGGATAAACTTGACTTGGTTATGATGTATTTATTATTTTAATATATCACCAGATTCTATTTTTTAATATATCACTTAAGGATTTTGCAGCAATATTTATATGAGAAATTGGCTTGTACTTATCCTTTCTTTTAAATAAAGTCCTTTACAGGTTTTATTTATTTTTTATTTATTTATTTATTTATTTATTTATTTATTTATTTATTTATTTATGAGAGAGAGAGAGAGAGAGCAGGCACAAGCAGAGGAGGGGCAGAGAGAGAGAGAAAGAGAGAGAACAAGAATCTTAAGCAGACTCCACACTCAGTGTAGAGCCCGACTTGGGGCTCAGATCTCAGGACCCCTGGATCATGACCCAATCCAAAATCGAGACGAGCCAAAAGCAAGAGGCTAATAATGCTCATCCAACTGAGTCACCCAGGCACCCCTACAGGTTTTAATATCAAGGTTATCTTTGCCTTTTAAAATGCATTGGAAAGTGTTTTCAGTTCAGTTCTCTGGGAGAATTTGTCTAAGATTGGCATAATTTTCCTTAAATGTTTGGAAGAATTCATTGGTAAAGTCATCTAGGTTTAAAGATTTTTTTTTTTGTGGCAAGCTCTTAATTAAGGATTCAGTTTATTTAACAGATATAAGAACTATTCAGATTTCCTATTTAATATTGTATTAGTTTTGAAAACTTGTATTTTTCTAGAAATTTATCTATTTCATCTAAATTTTCAAGTTTAGGGGCCTAAAGTTTTCCACACTATGCTGTTAGTATCCTTTCAACATCTCTAGGATTATAGTAATATCCCATTTTTCAGTTCTAAGACTGATAATTTGTATCTTTTCTTTTTGAACAACCTATCAATTAATAGTCTTTTCAAATAATCAACTTCTGGCTTTGTTGATTTCTTCCCCTTGTAACTTTACTTTTTGTTTCATTTTCTTCTGCTTTTGTCTTTAATAGTTTCTTTCTTTATTTGATGTTCATTTGTTTTGGATTCTTACCCCACATTTCTTTAGATCAATTGTCACATTATTGATTTTCAACTTTCCTTCTTTTCTAGTATATTCATTTCAGGCTATCAATTTCCCTCTGATCACAGCCTTCACAAATTTCTAAAAGTTTTGATGTAATATTTTCATTATCATTTAGTTCAAAATATTTTCTAATTTCCCTAGTAATTTCTTATTTTTGCAAAGATGATTTTTAAATATGTTTCTTGATTTCCAAAACTTGGATATTTTCAAAGTACCACTTTTTATTGATTTCTAGCTTAATTCTGCTCAGGTCAGAGAACATACTCTGTCTGATCTCAGGCTTTCAAAATTTGAAACTTGCTTGATGATCCAGGATATGGTCGATTTTGGTAAATATTCCACATGTACTTGAGTATAATATATATCATTAGATTCAGATATGACCACCTCTCTTTTTGAATGGGAGTTTCTGGGCCATTTACGTTAAATGTAGTTACTGATTTCTATAGTTTTATAGCTATAATTTTATGCTTGTTTTCTATTTGTTCCTTCTGCTTTACATGTGGTTTTCTCTCCTTTTTATCCTTCTTTTAAATTATTTTTTATCATCCCATTTTCTTATTAGTTTGCTAACATTTTATCATTATTTTTAATGATTACTCAAGAGAATAAAGTATGCATCCTTGTTTTATTACGGTCCATGTTTTTACCTCTTCTCAAATAAGGCTGATATTATACTTCCACTCCCTTTGTCCGTTCTACCACTTATATTATTTTCTATGCATTTTAATTCTACGTATATATTTTATATTTTATACTACACAAGGCGTCAGTGTTATTTTTTACAGTAAATATTAATTTTCATTTACCTACACTAGTCAATGATTTCTTCCTTTCTTTTTCTTCTTTCTTTCTTTCTTTTTTTTTTTTTTTTTTTTTTTTTGACACTGAGCTTTCTTAAAGGTAGGTTGGTCAGACCATTTACAACACAGATCAGAGTTAGCAGAGCAATTTGCCTCATGCAGGCTGAGGCAAGGTGACCAAGAAAGAAGTGTGACACTTGAATTGCATGCTGGGCTCACCATTGATTGGCTACAGAATATTGGGCAAGTTTCTCAACTTGTCTACAACCATATTTCCTTATCCTTAAAATGAGAGGTTGAGATTATAGAAATTTGATTCCAATTTTAGCTTTTTGTGATACCAGGGCATTTTTCTTTGCCAGGGCTACGATTAATAGACCATGCCATTATATCATAGTGTCCCTTATTATTTTAAATTATTTATTTTTATTTAATTAAATTATAATTTTAAGTATATTAAATTAAATAATAGATTTAATTTTATTTAATTATTTTAATGCAATTAGAGCCACAAGTACAGTTAACAGGAATTGTTTGTTATTACTATTTAAATCCAAAAGTTGAACAAACTAAATATTTCCATTTTTCTCCAACTTATTACATAAAAACTATAATGTCAGTTACATTTAACATTTTTAGTGGCAATTAAAAAATTTTGTTGCTTTCCTGATTATTATTATTATCTAACTGATTATCTGTGAGGCTTATTTCCAATACTAAACACATATTCACACACACACACACACACACGGATATAAAGGCAAGTTTTCTTCTATGGTATGTTATTTTATGTTTCCAATTATCTCAAGGGATATAATGAAATTTTAAAAAATTTATTTTAATTCACTTTAATTTAAAAAATAAACATGCCACATACCATTTTGGATACTGGATGGAGGAATAAGAGAAAAATAATTAGTATTAGGTTGAAACAATCCCTAAGAGGTTGGAAATAAAATTTAAGGAGTGAGTTAAAGGTCTTCTTTCTTGTTACATAATAGGAATTCAGTAAATACTGAATAGATGAATGAATGTCAAGTGTGAAAACAAGGGAATTAAATTTTACAGAATCATCTGAACAGGAATATAATTGAGAGTGAATAACGCTGCATCTTGGCGATATCTGGGAAAATCAAAAGTATTTGATTCATATGTTTCAGCGAAAAGAGAAGCATTTACAGAATGCACCAGCATTGTTGCCATCACAAGCCAATGGTATAGTAATTAGTATTTGCCAGCATTATTCCACTGTAGCCATGTAGAAATTAATGCTTTTCTAGTGTAGTCCAAAGCAAGGAATGTTCATGTCTGCTTTCAATACTGCCCCCTCTGGTTGCCTCTTCTCTTAAAAACTTCATACAAAAAAATCTATTTTTAATGTGTTGACTTGTTAAAGTTAGGCACTATCACCTACAAAGTAAAAAGCACTCTGTATTGTATGCCTATATCCACAGTCCAAAAACTGACTTATTCATGCAGTAATTAGAAATAACTCAGGCCAGAAGAAAAGCTTCAGCTTTCCAACAGGCTCTCCAAATCAGCTTGCTTATACTTTTCCCTTGGAGATATATTCCAAACAGTCATTCCTTTTCTAAGTTCTTCTAATGGCTGCTCTCTCATATCCTACCAGAAAGTTTCACCTTTCCTCGAATTTACTGTGTAAAAGTGAGGAAAAAGGCATCACTGATTTCAGCAATTGAGAGGGGACATTGGGAATAGAAGGGACAAGCCAAGGTCCTTCTGGATGGATCTTCAGTATGTCTACAGCTTTCTAAATTAGATTTTATATTTCCTTTTTACTCACATATGGAAACATGTTCATGGTATAAACATATTAAACATGCTCATGGTATAAAATTTGGAAAAATAGATAATATATGTAATGAAGAAAAATCAAAAGTATCAGTAATTTCACCACACAGATTATTATCTGTTTACTCTGTGGTGCATTTTCTTTATCCTAAGTGAAGACGACATTGTATATACAGTTTTGTACTCTGCTTTTTGTTGTATTTTATTTTATACATGTGTGTTCAAATGTATTTATTCATTTCCCTATTGATGAACACTTAGGCCAATTCTACATTTTTAATATTTTAAATAATTTTAGATGTGCCTCAGTGTCTACAAATCTTTATGTTCATAGCTAATTATTTTCTTATGAGGAATTACTAGCCATAAAATTATGTGTACCTTTGTACACATTTTATAGCTCTAGATAAAGTGTCCAAATTACCAAGAAGGCAATTTTTTTGTATTTCATGCAGTGATGTACGAAAATAGCCATTTATCAGCCACCTCAACAAACTGGACATTACAGCTTTCTTTGCTATTTGCCAATTTTTAGAAGAATAAATGTATCTGTTAGTTTTATATGCACTTTTTTCACAACTTATTTTTAACGTTTTTTTGGAAACAAGTTCAGCTGAATTGTAGAGAGAGCACTGAAGCAAGACAGAACCTCGTAAAATGCAGGTACTTGCCCCACCCAGACACATTTAATTTTCCCACTTTTCCAATTGAACAGGTGTCTGTATGTGGCTCACTCACTTGCACGTATGGTGCCATTGCTTATTCTTTACCCTGTCGGCCCACCAACCCCCTACAATCTCTGCCACTAAGAGGTCCTGTTTGTGCAGACAAGATCAAGCTATTGATCAACTTTGGAACTAGATGTCAGTGATCCCCTCTGACAAGGAAGTGTCGTTCTGCACTTCATGGAGGACACCAAGGGTGCTGGAGACTCAGGAACGTAGAATCCAAGTTTACTGCGTGTATGTGTATTATTATACTGTGATGAGAATGGACCTGATGCCAAGAGCAATGATGTTGTGTATTCACCAAACAGTATAAACTATTTGCAAAAAGTATCAGTATTAAGTCGAGACCATCTTAGATAATTCACAACCTGAAGGCTTTCTGGAGAACAAATATATTGTGGGTAAGCACTTGACTCTCTTGCAGAGATTAATAATTTAATCATAAACTGATTTTTATGCACCCTGATGATTTTTTTGTTTTGTTTCCTGAGCTAAGTGTTCTTAAGAAATTCTTCAGTGGTAAATGAAATCACATTATAACTGCTGAGAAATTCCTGCTAGCTTATTTAACATTCAAACAATGTTTATTGACCACAGGCAGAGTGTATGGGTGAGGAATGTAATCTCTGCAGTCAGACCAGACTGCCCTGGCTCCAATCCACTTTCTCCACTTAATAGCTGTGACCTTGAGCAATTTAGTTAACCTTTCAGTGCCTCAGTTTCCTCTGTAAAATGGGGATAATTTGCCTCCTACTTCAGTAGGTGCTACAAGGATTAAATAAGATAATATATGTTTATAACAATGCCTAAAACATAGGAAGTGCTCTATAGACAGTATTGATTAGCGTAATGTATCTAGAGAACAAACATCTTGCTCAACATAGTAATATGTAAAGATATAAATTAGACATAGTGATTAATCTCAACTAATTTACAACACAGCAGGGAAGATAAAACATGTATGCAAAGCCTAGAAATTTTTCAAGGCTCAGATTAAATGCATCAAAATCTTCATTAATTCTCTCTTGTTCAAGTGTAATCTTCCCAACTTCAGCCTAAATGGACTTTCTCCTTACCACATTCTACCAGTTTTGTAATCAATTATGTATATGTCTATTCTTTCTTACCAGATTTTGATCTCCATGAAGCACATTTATTTCATCCTACTTCTCCATTCCTGGTCTGTTGGCTGATACACAGTAAGTGCTCAATAAATATTTGATGAAGGAAGGAAGGAAGGAAGGAAGGAAGGAAGGAAGGAAGGAAGGAAGGAAGGAAAGAAGGCCTAACGATCCAAGGCAGTATATGGCAATTGCCACCAGAACAAGCGTCATAATCAAAACACTATAGACATTCACTTTCATCTCTGCCATGAAAGCTGGAAAGGTCCAGAGAGATCCACTCCTGATTTGCATTTGTTATGGGAAGTTTTGTGGGAAACATGGCACTGGAGGAGGTTCTTAAGTGATTGAACATGGCACTCAGTCTCCCTGAGCCTCAGCTTTTTTTTTTAACCAGCCTTTTCCAACCTTCTCTCCTCATTGTGAAGTTCAGGAAATATGCATTTCTTCACCGAATACATGCCTTCTCAAATTTACAGAAATAGTCCAAGCATTGATTTTGAAAACATAATTCACCCTAGTGCACATGTCCTGGGAAATGGAGAAATATATGACAGAGATACACATCATGCGTCCAAAGATAACTTCATAATGGTTTCTGGGTTGTTAAAATCCGAGGAAACCATTGCCTTTTAGAGGAAAGTTACAGTAAATGTCACCATATGAATAAACATTGGAGTGACATGCTTAAGCCTGGTTTTACTTGTTATGATTATGTTGCCTGACTCTTACCACCAGAAGTGCTTCCCTCATATTTTCCTTCACATTAACATTTACGATGAAGGGACAGCATTCCCCTTTGCTCACATTGGCCAAAATGAGCCCCTTTACACCCGGCAGTATTTCAACAGTCACAGACCAGTGAGAGACCAGCATAAACCCAGCTTGCTATGGGCCTCAGCATGCTTCACCAGCTCTACCCCAGCCAACAGAACTGCCATTTGAAATCCATCTGTTACAATTCATGGACCTAAATTCTGACCTAGCAGGTAGTTGTTGAGCTGTGAGCAGAAAGGACCAGAGGTTCTAAAGGGAAACATTCTTCAGGCGCTGCTACGTGTTCCCTAAAACATGAAACACCTAAGACAGCACCACGAGGCATATTTTTCAGTGCAGAAGCAGCAGAAAACAGAACATGACTCCCCACCCCTTCTTTATATTCCAATGAGATTTGCTAGTTTAACCAGGGCTGCAGTACAAAAGCACTTGTGGTTCATGTTATATTAATAGTGTGGCCTGATTATCAAAAACCATTATTCTTGGTTATCTTGCAGCAGCTGTACCGAGCTGCTATAAGTCAGAGTGACTGCCCGCACGGCGTTTGCTCCATGCTTATGATAACAGTATTTGTGATGCAAAAGTGCATTTGTAAAATTATTGCCTTTTAAAGATCAGATTTGTTATAAATGAGATGTGATCACACGACTTCTTTTCCCTGTATAAAAAAATTAAATACATAAATTAAATGTCAGTATCCTCCCTCGTCGTGGCCTCACATGGGTCACTTTACTTGTGGTCAAACTCAGAGGTATGGCTTTCAAAGCAGATGCGGCGTTAGCTGATTCCTGGCCAGGGGCACAGGCAGTCGCTTTTCTTCTCCTTTTCTTTGATGTTGTCTTCTGTAGTTCTGATTGCCGCCTGGTGGATCCAGCCCTTTTTTTATGCTGGCTGAGGGGCACTTTGTTTAGTGTAGTTTAGTTTTGTTTTTTAAAAGCAGTAATGATAATGGATCGGAAGCCATACCATTTCCCCATAGATTCAAATCACTGTTTCCGGTTCTCTGCAGAACTTTATGTGGCTGGAGTGGCTGCATTCACTGCTCCTTAATGCTAATGCCACTGTGGTCGACTTTTTAATTTCACCCTCCCTGGCTGTGACGCTTTCTCAGGCTTGGGTTTTGCATGGCAGAAGAGACAAAGCCAGGAAGTAAAGCAACTCTAATAAAGTAAAAGAACTCAGTTTTAATACTCACTAATCTCCTTCTCTGGGTTATATGTTTCATTATACATGTTACACCAACCGGGAATAAGAGAGATATGACTTTACTAGTGAAAGCGCAAGGGACACTCTTCCTGTGCATCTTTCCAAGCTCCCCAGCTCCTTTATAAACAAACATATACAGGACTCTCTCTCCCCTTATGCTGTTCCTCTTTGAACAGCATTTTAGAATCCTTGATTGTTATAGACAGTTAAGCTTTTCAGCCCTAATTCATTAAAAAAATATATTCATGACAAGTTGTTTGAAATGTGGTCCCTTAAGCTTTTTCTGTCTTTTAGAAACTGTTTCATATCGCTATCTAAGAAGAAAAGCCAGCCAAGATTTACATTTTAATTTAGTTAACCAAATAGTTCAGACTGTGTTCTCCAAAGACAAAGACTGGTCTGTAAGTGGGCCGGATTTTCCTGTATTTTATTGCTGTAATTTGCATGAGAAACACCAGATCCTGTATAATTGTTGCTTTGTTGTTGTGATCCGAGTAGCTGTTTCCAATGTCAATAATTATAACTTGAAATGAAATTTAGTAGCAGTTAGGGGGTGGGGAGTGGAGGCAACTGCCAGCCAGTCAGAATTTCACATCAAACTAACCACAGTCTAGCCTTCTAATGCGATGCGCGCAGCAACCAGGCTTCCAACAAAACTCCATACAAAGTAAATAGAATGAGCAAGTCACTTGAGCCTTGCCACACTATGCATCTTGTGTGATGCCATTTTGTTTGGTATCTAATGAAGAACTAGCATGTTTTATATATGATGGCTGCTAATTGCTTCATTACCCATGCAAATCATAAAGGCAAACTGTGTCTTATCATAAAATCGGTAACTAGGCCATTTAAAAGCGAAGCTCAGGAAAGCATTATTATGTCCATGCTTCTTTTGCTCCTGCATTCTCTCTCTCTCTCTCTCCCTCTCTCTCTCTTTTTTATGACTTTGTATTAAGTTGGAGCATTTTCTCGGTGGTCATTTGTTCCTTTAGATTAGTCTCCAGTTAAGATAAGCATGTAATGGATGAAGCGAGGGGCCTTGTCGAGATTGCTGCTGCGGCCGCTCCAGCTCCTGGCCCGGAGGCGTCCGCAGACCCACCCACCACTTTGCCCGAAGCTCCCAACTTATCTGCCAGGGGAGGGAGGCAGCGGGTTCGGGGATCTGCCCCTGCAGCCGCGCTCCTGCCTGGGCCTCTGTCAACAGCGGAGATGCCACTGTGGGTCTCCGCTGCTGCCGCTGCCTTTCTCGGCTTGTTAAAGGTAACAAGAAACCAGCGGAGACGAAAAAAGAAAATGAAAGGGGAGGCCTGAGAGGGAACCAAACACCTTCTAAGACCCCCGGCTGAGCGGGGTGTCGTGATAGACAGTCACCTCTTCATTACTCAAATTTGGAACCTCCTGAGCTCCTTATTCCGGATAATTAACACCTTAGCCTTGATAAGGCCACTTCCCACATTTTCCTGATAATCAACCCATAGCTAATAGGCAGCATTTTGTTGTCCTGCCCGAGGTTTTTCTTACCCGAGGGAAAAGAAAAACCTTAGCCAAGGGATTCAAGAACCCAAATAAATGTACAATAACGTACAATTTCAGGCTTCTAATGCAGTTTTCGTTAGGGCACCCCACTCGAGGATGGCAGGCTGGTCCACTGGAAGACAGAGGGGTCGATTACAGTCAATAGAATTCGAGACTAACCCGCAGAGGTGGTGTCAAGGTAACAAAGAAATTCCGCGTGTGCACTAATTCCGCACCGCAGCTGTTGGGGTGTTAGATTAGGAGGCTGCACACCTTTCCCAGGAATATGAAAGCAGACTGTCTAACCGCCTGTGTTTGTCCTCGTAGCCTCATTCTTGCTGCTAGCAGAGCATGTCCCAACTGTTGTCAATTTATCAATGTAACCTGCACTGGTGGGCACAGTGTGAGCAGCCATTAGGACAGGTGCCTCTATCCATCACAGCCAGTCACTTATTCCACCTTGTCAAGGAAACTAAATGGAGCTTTTGGAGAAATGTAAACAACTCTCTAATGGACAATCAAAGCGCCACTTTCTGAAGCAAACAAGAGGAAGAAATCTGACAAGACATTTTTAGGGAGGGGATAATATTTAAGTGTTTTTGAAAAGAACTTTTTAATAGCTGTGGTTTTACAGCACTGGGCTGGCGTGGGCGCGAGAGGAAGTAAACTGGCAAAGTAGAACGACCCAAGCGAAGGCCTTCTTGTGGCCAAAGATTGAGAAATTAGGCTTATGAGGTGGGGATGTGCTGTGTGAAGGAACCATTGACTAATTCTGGGGGAAGAGTCACAAAGTTGATGAGAAAATCGACTTATAAAAAAAATAAATAAAAGGCTTCCTAGGAACAACTGAAGGTTTGTAGTTAATCGTTTGCTTTCATTAGCGTGTTGTTCAAGTTCTAAATGTATATGAGGAGAGCGGAAAAACACCATGAAATATCTATTCCCCAAGACCACCTTTCATGGCAGAATCCTAACTAAACAGATGGCTTTTCCACTGCGTCCCTGAACACAGAAAAGGCGGCTTCATCAAACCAGGAGGGGAAGCAAGTTCCTCGGGAAATGCTCTGAATCTAGCCCCCTTCCCAGAACAGCATCCCCCTGCTGTGATGGTGTTGAGGGGGAGGAGACAACCTCCAACGTAGCCATTTCAAATGTGGGCATTCAGGACTGCACCTTGACCGGTCCTGTGAAGGAGCCAGGGCAAACCAGAGCACAGGTGTTTCTGGCGCAGCATGCCCAGTGCCTTAGGCAGATGGATAGTGCCACACGGAGCCAGCTGAAGCTTCTGGGTGGCCTTCCAGGGACGCTTTGTGGTTATCCATTCTGGAGACAACAAAGACTGGAGTAGCTGCCAATAAGTGCATCATGGGGGAGGAGAAGTGGCCAATCTCAGAGTGATGCAAAGAAAGAGAAAAGAGAGATGCCCTGGGAAGAGGTTACCTTTTGGGAATCAAGTAGCAGCTAGGGCCAAGAGGTCACTGAAACTTTGCCAGCTGACTTGTCTGGAAATAGAAAGAGCCTGGGATGGGGGCATTGACATTGGCCCTGACACTCTCTCACAAGAGAACGCTTGCCTCAGTCAACTTGGTCTTCCCTAGTGGGTGTCAGCTGCTTTGCTCTCATCAGTGTTTCTGATTTATGGTTACCCTGGGCCGTAGAGGTCAATATCCTATTCACGTAAGGTGAGCAAGTGTTGGGTCTTATTAGGCATCTAGTGGTACTACGACCCCAGTTCTCTGAGTCTTCATAACAGTCTGGACCAAATGGGAGTGTGATGGTTAACAAACCACCCCACTGGGGAGAACGTGCATCTTTGTTTCTGTCAGGTGAGCCCTTCTCCAAACATATGCTGTCCATTAGAGCCTTCTGGGACGCCCAGTATCGTAGCCACTAGTGTGGTATTTGGCTTTTGAGCACTTGAAATGTGGCAAGCACGATTGAGGAACAAAATACTTAACTTTTAGTTTATTTCAGTTAATTCAAATTTAAATTTAAATAGCCCTGGGGTGCCTGGGTGACTGGGACGGTTCAGTGTCTGACTTCTGCTCAGGTCATGATCTCATGGTTTGTGAATTTGAGCCCCGCGTCAGGCTCTGTGCTAACAGCTCAGAGCCTGGAGCCTGCTTCAGATTCTGTCTCCCTGTCTCTCTGCCCCTCCCCCTCTCGCTCTCTGTCTCTCTCTCTCTCTCTCTCTCTCACACAAAAATAAATAAACATTTAAAAAAAAAATCTTAAATAGCCCCATGTGGCTAGTGGCTACTATTGGAAAAGACAGTTCTTGACCCATTTCCTGAAAAAGTTTGCATATGAATTTAATAAAGTTCTTCTGGAACTGTGCTGTCCAATCTGGCTATCCACGTGAGCTATCTAAATTTAAATTAATTATAATTAGAAATAAGTAAAGATTTAGTTCCTTAGTGATACCAGCCACATTTCCAGTGTTCAGTGGCCACACATGGCTACAGGCTACTATATTAGCTAAGGACAGAAACAGAATCTTTCCATCATCATGGCAAGTCCTATCAGAGCTGCACTGGGAGTCACTGGTGTAAACACCAGTGCAAAGAGCAACTAAACCACTGAAAACCAAAATCCCCTAACTCAACAAAATGCTTCCTATGTATCTACTTTTTCACCAAATGTTACGGCTCTAGTGGTAAACAGGAAATCTATGGCCCTGCCCACATGAAATTTAGAAACTAGTGGAGATTCAAAAAAGTAAATAATTATATTCCTATTCAGTATTATAAGAGAGTGACTACTGAGAGCTATGGTAGCCTATAAAAAGATCAGCTAACCTGACCTCAAAGACCGAAAGGAAGCAATGCCCAAGCTGAGATCTGGGGTTGAGGAGGCATTAACCAGCTGTGTTAGAAGCTGTGCCATATTTTGCAAGGGGTGAAATGGCTAGGAAGGTAAGCAAACGCTAGATCACACTGGGCACCTGGTAAGCCCAAAGTGTTTGACTTTAATCCAAGAGCACTAGGGAGCCTCTGAAGGGTTTTAATCAGGAAAATGAACCAATCACGTGCCCACTCTTGAAAATTCCCTGATTCCACTTGAGAAAATGATCTGCCACAAGGGGCAAGACTGGGGACCAGTTAGAAGGATGTTATAGTAACTCAGGCAAGACATGATGGTAGCCTAGAGTATGTAGGAAAAGAGTTAGAAGTAGATAAATCTGAGAAATATTTGAAAATTGGCATACTTAATCCTTCATCATTGTTCCACAAAGCCTGCTAACTTACCCAGGTTACAATTATTCAAATTGAGCCATCTAAAAGTGAAAATAACAAGTTGGAAGCCTCCATGTTACTCATTCTATTAATGTTTCCTCATAGTGTAATAGGATCTTTATCTGCATCAATGGTGTATATTGGAGATTAAAATCCTCTTAAGGCCAGAGGCCAAGCTTATTTGTTCAGCACTCATTGTGGCATCATAAGCAGATTGGTCATTCATCAGAGCTTTCTAGTAGCTTTGAAAAGTAGTTCAAATCCTCTGGTATTTCAAATGACTGTGGTATTGTCTATGTTTCCAGATGTATTTCTTTTTAAAATAGGACTTTAGTAGGACTTTCCAATAGAAGTTGACGCATCAGATCATCCTAGTAAGGATGATTTCTTGATTTCAGAATTTTCAATGGCTTGCCTATTTATTTGGCACATATATTATTAGCAAAATAAATGTTGCTTTTGTAGTTAGACATTGATTTATTATTAATTATTTCATCATTGATTGCTAATTAATCGGTCATTGGTTATTTATTAATTAATTGGTGATTGACTGGCCACTGCTTTACAGCTCTCAGTAGGATACTAGTTGACTTCATTTAGATGGAGATATTTTGTTATCCTCAAAGGCAAAGTAAGAAAGAACAGACAGGTGGGTTCTTGGCTAGTCTGGATAGAATCAAGTACAAGTGGCAGATACTCATGTACCAACCACCTCATGGCTTCCTTGGAGATTTGAATTCTGAGTCTACTAACCTCCCAGGTGAGATTTGAACCAGGAATCCTAGGTGTTTACTCGCCCTATCTGCAGCCTATCAGAAAATTATTTTCCCCAGATCAGTCCAGAAGTATCAAAACATTTGAAACCTGGAATATGTAATTGTATTTTATTATTGCCTTTGAACCTTAAAATTGCATTATGAATCTTTGCATTCATGGCTTAAACATTCAGGGTTTTCATTATTTGTGAGTGACCCTGAATGAAGTTCATCATAAAGGCACTCCTTTGGAGCATTGTTATGTAAACAGGCGCAGAGCTGCTCTGTCACTTGCCCAAGGGCCCCCAGTTAGTAAATTTGCAAAGCCTAGCTGGTCTACTCCAGAGTATCTTTGACCACATTATCTTGCTTCCCAACAACAAAGTGATTTAAATATTATCCAGGCATGAAATTCTCAGGCAGGCCTGTTCTTGTGGCTGAAGTAGAAACTGAAACATTTAGCTGGTGGAGTGCCTGGCTGACCACCCAGGGTCTCTTCTCCTTGAGGCTTTATTGTTCTGCACTCCTTGCAACGAACAAATAAACAAAACTGCTTGGTGTGAAGCATTGCTGAAAAGTAAACTAATTGTTTGGCACTGGTGATAAAACTGAAAAGAAAGTCATGATTCGAGAGAATTTAAGGATTGACAGGGATTTCAGTCAATGACAATCTTAGGGTGCATGGGCACTACAAGTGGGGAAATAGGGAGAGGCTGTCCCTATGGGTTGGAAATAGCTCTGTGTTATTTCTCTTCTTAGGAAAAGAGGTTGTCCTGGCAATTTACAGCCTGGGTAAATGGCTGCTCTGTTTGGTTGTAGTAGATGTGATTTGTGTCTAACATCATGTGACTGGATTGCATACGTCTCAATGGTTTCATGAATGTTACACTGGAATTGCCGAGGATATATATGTATATTTTCATATATCAGGTGCCCCTCAATACGGGAAAACTTATTGTAAAACTAAATTCCCTAACTCACATATTTTTTTATTGAGTTACAATAAAAGGAAGAAGATAAAATCTTAGGGGTGGCTCTTCTATGTGCTGATCATTTTAATGCTGATGGGAAAGCTACCCAGTGAAGGTGTGGAAATCGGGCTACACTTCAAAAAGCATGTGTCATTTTTAGTGAATAAAAGCAAAAAATTACCATAGACATTCTTTCCCTCCTGAGACATTTTCCCAGGTTCTGTTTTAACTACCCAGGTTCCAAATCAGTCTTCGCTGTTGGGAACACTGTTGTTCTGTTTCAATAGGGGGAAAGAAAGAGAGAGAGAGAGAGAGAGAGAGAGAATGTAGAAAGCCACAGTGCTTTAAAGGCAATTCCTGAAATGATTTTCTCTCCTCCCCGACCCAACTCTCTACTTGCCTTGTTAACAGAAACTGTACTGTACATGAGTTTCTTAGTTTGCCAAATTAGGCATGCTGTTGTTTTGTTTTGCTTTGTTTTGTTTTGTTTTGTTTTGAACCACGGGCCATAAAATTAGGTGATGACATGTTCACCTTCCTTGGTCTTCTTTTCCTTTTTTTTTTCTTTTTTAGAGAAAGAGAAAGTTTATGCCCAGAATTCGTGATCCCCAAATACCGCCAGGGAGCCGAGTCTGATGTAAAAGCAAAAGAGCCTTTATTCGAGCTAGCTCGAGCTCAATCCCCTACCTGCACCGACGCAGCGGCGAGATACCGGGGAGAGGGCGAGTTTCAAAAGGACAAAGGTTTTATTGGGGCCTAGGGGCAGTTGGTGAGGTAATGGCTATGGCCTCAGCCGATTGGCTGGGGAAGCGTCCTGGGGAAGGGTCCGAGTCCTGTTAGGCAGGTGAGGGGGTGGTTACTCAAGGGGAGGAGGTGTGGTCAAGGTGAAGGACACAGAACAAGATGGAGTTGGCCGGTGTAAGCCCGCCCTTTCAGAAAGAGTGCACACTCATAGGGGGCAGGGGTAGAGGGAGAAGGAGAGAATCTCAGCAAGCTTCACACCCAGCTCAGAGCTGGATGAGGGGCTTGATCTCAACCATGAGATGGTGACCTGAGCCGAAATGAAGAGTGAATTGCTTAACCAACTGAGTGACCCAGACACTCCTTCTTTTCCTTGTTTTTTTTTTTTTTTGTTTTTTTTTTAATGTTTATTTACTTTTGAGAGAGAGAGAGAGTGTGTGTGAGCAGGGGAGGGGCAGAGAGAGGGAAACACAGAATCCGAAGCAGGCTCCAGGCTCTCAGCACAGAGCCTGACACGGGGCTTGAACCCTGAACCGTGAGATCGTGACCCGAGCCGAAGTCGGATGCTTAACCAACTGAGCCGCTCAGGCGCAACCCTTTTCCTTGTTTTTGATACTAGCAGCATCTGCAATAGCGCCCTCCATTTACTCAGAGCCCATTTGTTTTCTCATTGAATAAGTAAAATCATGAGCACCTACTATAAGGCAAGTGTTATTTTAGATCCTAGGGAGACATATCTGAAAAAAAGAAAAGAAAAAGAAAGTTTGCTTTCATAGAGCTTACCTTCTGTATATAGAAGTGCTTCTTCACAGGGGCAATTTTTGCCCTCCCCTCCCACCCACTGCCGTCCCTGGTGACATTGGGCAAAGTCTGGGGCCATTTTGGGCACCACTGTTATGACTGAGGAAGTGGTGTTAGCAGCCCTCAGTGAGTAGGGGCCAGGGAGAGTGTGAAATATTCTGTGCTGCACAAAGAGTTGTTTGGCCCCAAATATCAAAAGTGCTCAGGGTGGGAAATGCTGATGGATACACCTAGTGGGCTAGAAATGGAATGTCGATGGGTGTGTTTATGTAACACAGGGATACCCATAATTAAAGATGCAACTGTTCTGGTCGTTGCGTTGAGATGTAGGAGCTCAGGAGAGAATGTTTTAGAACCACAGCCTGAATTTGTTAGGCTTTTTTAGCTGCAAGCAACAAGACACCCAACTCAGATTAACTACAAAAAACAAACAAGCAAAACAAAACAAAAAAAAGCGCATTCACTTGTACAGCTGAAAAAGACGCTGCATGGCTTCCAGAAGTGAAGGAAGGTCATCAGCAAAAGCCCCAGCAGCTGAACCCAAGGATTCTAAGCCTACGAGACTCTTCCATTCTCCTTGTGCTTCTCTCATTTAGCATCTTCTCTTGGCCCAAGGTGCCTCTTGTGCTACTACTACAGAAAGGATCTGTTTGGTGGAGAATAACTTCCAGAAGCAATTGGCCTAAAGACCCTACAGGAAAAAATGACTTTTTAAGCATGGCGTCCCAAACCATTTGCCTGGCCTTGTTCCGGTCATGTGGCCACTCCACAGACCAGTCTCTGTTCCCTGAGGGTGAGGTGCTACCATCGGTCATACCGCTTGGAGGTGGAGGGGTCGAAAGGGATCTTGAGAGTGTTATTATTCACAGTTAACTACACCATGATGAATGGGCAAAAGGTAGGCCTGCAAAGGGAAAAATGTGGCTAGGGAAAAAATATGTATACCGAAACACACTACGACAGACTATGTAAAATGGTAGCCATGCTTTAAAGCGGTAATTTCAAACGATTTCAGCATGAAGATCCTTTATATTTCCTGTACTCTCTTTCCCAACCCTTGCCATCGAAAATTTCTGGGATGATATTGGTGTATTCGTTATATTACAATGGGGTTTTTTTTGAAGTACATTGTGAGCATTACGTGGAAACTTTTGAGATAACTAGACACACCGGGGTTACTGAACAATGAAGTGCTGTCATTGATCAACACATATTAATTGGACACCTACTATGTGTAAGGCTTTGTACTGAACACAAGGGAGAAAGCAACAAAGAAGAAAACATAGCACCTGCCTTGAAGCTTGTATTCCAATTGGGACATAAGGGGATGTAAGGCAGATGCACCTAAAAGTTTCAATAATGAGATCAGGTGGCTTTCATCCTAGCATCGTCTGTCCCTGCCTCAAAGGGCAAATGTCACTATAATGTTTTATTTTATTTTATTTGTTAAGTTAGAGAGAAAACAACCCCTGCCTTAGAATCTTCTGCATGCTGTTACTTGTTTCTCCTTCACTTGATGTGTTTCCTGCCAAGCCTGTCACATCTGCCAGAAACCCTAGGATCTGGTAGACCTGTCTGCTCTGGTCCCATCTGAGGAATAACGACGACAACAAATAGCCACGTGTTATGGAGCACTGTGAGGTGTTTGCAGCCGCATCACACTAACTCTTTTGGACTATACCGCGAGGTTCGTGTTTCTGCCCATTTTGCAGAGCTGGCGAAAGAGTTTAGGGAAGATGTTCTGCCCCCAGGTTCAGGCCAATCACCGGACAGTGACTTCTACGGCTTGCAGTAGTCTAGGGAGGTAGTGATGCTGTCCACACCATGATCCCCAATCCTGCAGCGGAAAAGAATGGGGAAGAGCCTACCTGTGTCATATACTGAGCTAGACTCTTCCATACACTCCCATCTAATCTTCCCGAGGCCCCAGAAAGGTGTCATCTTATCCCCTCCTTATAGGTACGAAAACTATTATCCGCTATGACTGACTAATGGGAGCAAGGCTCCCGTCAGAAGTGCAGCCACTGAGATTAGAACACAGAATTATTCGTGTGCTCCCATAGCCTATGTTCTTTCAACTTCATCTCCCCCCACGTCACCGTCCTTATTCCCCTGCATCCCCCAGAAACTACTGACTTACTCAAAATAAGGCATTAAAAAGCCGAGTCTTCTCCACTGGACTGTCCCCTGTTAGCACCATGCATTCCTTCTTCTAAGTAAATGTAGAAAGCTGTTCAGGCGATGAAGATTGCATCCATCTTGACAGCGCTACTATGTCCTGCTTTTTGTAAACCTAATAATTAAGTTACATCGAGCTTCCTAAAAATGTTCGCAGGGTCCTGCCACTCTCCACATGCACAGCAATGTTATTACTTTTTAAATACGAGACAGCGACAGCGGTTCCCTCCAGTGGAAAATGTGCAGTCAAAGCCATTCAGCCACTAAACCATCACTGAGGAAAACTAGAGAATGCAGACTGAAAGGTATGGCTTGTGGATCTCACTTATTTTTGAAATAAAGGATGACTTCCAAAAAATGACATGAGTAAAGAGCTTGTGTAATCTCCATTCGCAGTGATTTTTCTTTGATTGATGTGCCATTAATACTTTAATTGGCAACAGGTGCAGCTGATTGTTAGTGCCTATGCTGAGAAATCTGAAATTGAACATAAGGTTCTGATAAATTAATAAACTCCTCTGCTCCAAACAGTTGTTGCTGTGAACTAACTTTCCATGGAGTGCTGCTCCATCAAGCACACTGAATTCTTTATGTTAAAAAGCAAAGTGTTACTTAATGATAAATTAAAATTACACAAAGAGCCACAGAAAGAACACAATAACATCCTCCTCCCAGGGAAAAGGGAAATTGCTGGAAGGAGCAGAAGAATGTGATTTATGAAATAAATTGGTTCTCTTTTGTAGACCAAAGTGTTTTGTCTCTAGATTCCATATCACATTATTAAAATAATTTTGTGTTATTTAATATAAATGGGGGAAGGGAGAATAAAAGATTTTTGCATAAGGTCCTTTTTCTCCCTGAGGTAAACATTAATATTGAGTAGAAACCTAGGGGGAAAAAAATCCTGAAGGTTCTATAAAAGATCTTAAAGTTATATTTTGTTTTATTTATTAACCCTATATGTGTTAAGGCCATTTATAAGCATTTTGCTGCAAAATTTTGTCTCTGATGGAGACAGAGCTGTAGGCCTTATTTTCCTATCAATGAGAAACAGACCATTTATTCACAGCCCTGGTCGTGATGGGCCATTGTCTCCAGTCCCTGGACTGAACACAGATGACTCAGGAAATTGAAGTGGTTGTGTTTTCGAACTTCAGTCTCCCATCCACCCAAGAATCTCAAAAATGGTTAGAAATCCTAACAGAGGGTCTAGTGTAAGGGGAGGGGAATGGTAGTTTGAGAGAAGAGGGCCATGGACCCCAAAGGGCAAAAACTAGATGGGAGAGAGGTTTCTAGTTGTTCCTTTTCGCCCCCCTAAATGGATCTTTTCTGCACTTGGGCTATTATGGGTCACAAAGCCAGCTCTAGAAGCCCACAGCCATCTTGGGGCACTGGAGCTAAATCAGGCCAGTAAAGCCCAGCCAATGTCGTCAAGTACAGGTGAGCTGGCTGGCCCCATAAGCATTTCCTCATCTCCCTTCTTTCCTCCACTATGTAGGGTGTGAGACTAAATTTGTGGAAACAAAAAACCAAGAATGTGTTAACCCACAAAAATCATCTCTAGAAGTTCTTGCTCCCTGTTGTTCCCTTCTCGAAAAAAACCCAAATACAAAAAACAAAACAAAACAAAACAAACCCACAGAACCAACCCCCCTCCCAAATCAAAACGAAACCAAAACACTTCCCCAGAAGAGCAGAGGCCAGGATCTAGACTTTTGCCCCCCACCTCCCCGACTGACAGAACTAGCAAAAGGGAATAAGGGAGAACTCACAGAAGAGAAAAATAAGACATCTGAAAAGCATCAGTAAAATGAACAATTGGAACGACCTACACCAAAAAGAGCCAAATAAATGAAACCAATGGAACAAGTATTTGAAATAAGTACAATAAATGTCTTTGGAGAGAAGAGAAAGGGTGGATCATGTATCATAAAGTGGGAGCAAACATTTTTAAAAAATCAAAATTACTAGGTATAAGAAATATAATCGTTGAACTTAAAAACTGATTGGAGACGCTTGAGTGGCTCAGTCAGTTGAGCATTGACAGCTCAGGTCATGATCTTACTGTTTGTGGGTTCAAGCCCCACATCAGGCTCTGTGCTGACAGCTCAGAGTCTGGAGCCTACTTCAGATTCTGTGTCTCCCTCTTTCTTCCCCTCCCCCACTTAGTCTCTGTCTCTCTCAAAAATAAATAAACATTAAAAATCGTTTTTAAAAAATAGATAAAAACTGATTGGATCGGTTGAAGGGCAGAATAGATGCAATCATAAGACATAAGGTTTTAGAGGGTATAAAATGAAAGAAACCAAAGAAAAGGGCATTGAAGCAAAATTTTCAAAATATGGCCAACAGGAGTCCCAATAGGAAGAAAGAGGGAGAGAGAGAGGGAAAGAAAATATAGAGGAGGAAATAGGAAGAAGTAATGACAGAGGATTTCCCAAAATTAAGGAAAGATTTAAAAGTCTGATAGCATGTTGGTTAAGGATATCAAAGACCACATCAAAATTCTAAAATCCTACATAGGACAAAAACAGGCACAGAGACGAGGAAGTAAGGGAGTGCTGGAATTCTCATCACATTCAAAGGGAAGATACAGCTATTGATAAGCTTTTGATGTTGAAGGAAGGAAACTGGAGAGAAATTGGGGTATAAATAAGCTAGGGATATTCAATCATAAAATTAAGATGGAATGTGTCATCTTCGGAGTGACAAAATAAAATTTGATTTATCCAGTGGAGAATAGGGGGAAAAGACTAAAGGATAAATAGTAAACAAAAATACCAAATTAAACCACAGAAATAAATCCTAATATGAAACACACTTGAAGGTTCAAAATAATTTATTGGAAAATATTATAGGCTAACATGAACCTCAAGAAAACCAGGCTAAAAATTTTAATATCAGACAAAAGAGAATTTAAATCACGAGAGAAGAAATAGAATTTACAAGAAAGAAACAATATCAAGAAGGTATAGTTATCACGAACATATACCTTCCTAATAGGATAGCCTGAAAATTTATAAGCAATAGCCAACAGAACTACAGAAAATAGTCGCTAAATCAGCAACAGTACTTGCAGGTGTAACTGACCTCTTTCAGAATCTGATAGATCGGCTAGAAGAAAAAAGTAAGCAGCAATAGTATGAAAGATGTGAATAATATCCTTAGTAGGATTCATGTATTGTCAATATATATGCAGCTAGGTATTGTGAGGTATAAACTCAGTGGGAATAAACAAGAAGTGGTTTTACCATTTCCAAGAACTTCTTTTCACCTTATATTGTCAAATCTCCCTTTAGTATTCTTTAATGACAACTTGGACAAATGCTTAACTCTTTGGTCACTGTCAGTTATTAAAAGTTCAATCTAGTTAAGACTTCAGATTCAGTTTTCATATAACTCTTTTTCTCTTCTCTCCTAATGCAGAGGAAACACAGGGATCTATAGCAGAGAGAGGCCCCTGTCTCCTCTTTCTCCACCCTTCTTTACTGGGGGGGGGGGATGGGGGGAAAGGGTACAGTCCTGTCTAGTGATGAGTGCCTTTTCCTTTTTATGAAGCTTAACTCTTCTGGTGTTCAAAATAAGAAATCTTACTTAACTAGTCAGTTATTGGTGTTTGGGAGACTCCCTGGTCTCTTTCTGGTTCAAACTGGTTGTGTTGGCTTCTATTACTTCAAGGAGTTAAGAATCTGTAGCTCTATTCCACATCAAAGAAGAGAAGCAAGAGTTTCTCACCAGGAGCTGTGCTTCCTACAAGACTGAACATCTGGGCACCAAACTATGATGAAGTAGTGAGATACTCACCACAGGCACAGAAATTAAGGAGGCACCAAAAAACTCATTAATGAAGGTAAACAGTATTTTAGCATAACTCTTTTTTTATTTTATTTTACTTTTAAGTAATCTCTATACCCAACGTGGGGCTTGAACCTACAACCCTGAGATCAAGAGTTGCATACTCCACCAACTGAGCCAGTTAGCCCCCCCTTAATGGAACATTTTTTAAAATCAAAATCAAGATGAAAGAAATCTATGATCAACCAAATATCAAAATTGTCAATAAAGAGAAAACCAATATGGCTGATGCTTTTCCCTTAAGCTCAATATGGCCCTGGGCAGGCTTGGTTTTGACTGCCTCTTTCCCTCCCCTTCCTACTTTGACATCAACAGGAAAAGAGAGGTTTGGAGGTAGCTGTTGATAGCAATGTCAGTTCTATTTCCTTATAGTAAGCCCTGAGGAAGATGTATGGCTTCTAGTATTGACAGGTCCTTTTACAAAGTAAGAAACTTAGTGTGTTGTGATTTACATCAGATGGCCCTACCTCCTGGCCAGTTCAAGGGCATTACCAGAAGCCCAGCAAGAGTTTTAAAGAGAGAGAAATTAGAGGCAACTGGGTGGCTCAGTCATTAAGCACCTGACTCTTGATTTCAGCTAAGCCATGATCTCATGGTTCATGAGATCGAGCCTGGCGTTGGCCTCTGTGCTGACAGCACAGAGCCTGCTTAGGATTCTCTCTCTCCCTCTCTTTCTGCCCCTTCACCCCCCAAAAAAATAAATAAAAAAATAAACTTTAAAAAAATAAAGGGAGAGAAACTAAAGAATACCTCCAACCAATACAGGATGCATATTATTTTCTAAGGATACATGACATATTGTAAAAAATTTCGTATTCTAGATTCCGAAGCATCAACAAATTGCAAAGGAACTATATATTGAAGAATTTTTTTAAAGTGCCAATATTTAGCTGCATCTGACCTACAAAAATGGCAATTTTATCTGGCTGGAACTAATATATCCCATAAACTATTATCTGACCATAACACTATAATATTAAATATCAATAATAAAAGGACAACCTGAAAAAATTTATGAAATTTTTAATGTAATTTACTAAATAGAAATATTTTGCCTTCAGCAAGTTTGATTTAGCCTAATCTCTTCCCCCATTAAAACTACTTACTACAAAATCTGTATAAGAAACTTTTTAAGAAATTTAGACATTGGAGAGCAACCAACACAGAGCTTGAGAGATTCGAAATCCCTTGAGGAAAAAGGACTGTAAGTGAGATCCACATTCACCCAGCTTTTTCCTCATGGGCATTAGCAAATTTTCAGCATGAAGAAGTAGAATCCCAGTAGACGGTGACAGTTTCAATGGTCTAAGAAGACAGATCTTGGAGGTTAGGATGACTGAAAGACCTGGATCTTGAGGAACAAAATCTTAAAGGAAGAAAACCACAGGGAAGTCAGCCTAAAAATCTCTACTAAAATTCCACTTGAGGATTTGGGCCAATTTCTAAGCTGCACATGGTGTACAACTCCAAAAAACTATCAGGAACAGCAGCTAGAAGGCCAAGGGACTGAGCAGAGATTTTTAGAAGCCTAATGTTCTGGAGATACAGAGAAAGGATTTCAAAACCTGCCAACATGGAATGGCCCCGGTAAACATTCCTGGCTCTCAGTTGAGACATGGAAAAGTCTGCATCCTAGAGTAAAGCCAAAATAAAATAGAATAGCCCTAAAATCAATCTTCAGTAGGATTAAGGTGATCTGCATGTACTCTCTGTTGCCTGAAAAGATTAACTCTCTCAGAAGGGAGAAAACACATCCAGGCTCTCTATAATATTTATGTAATACAATGCCCACCAACTAACCAAAAAACTATGAGGCATGTTTAAGAAAGAAGAAGAACCAACTGAGCAAAAGCCAAGCAGAAACAGACCTACAGATGATTCAGATATTAGAATTATTAGACAGGGACATTAAAATAACTATGTTCAAGGAAACAGAGAAAGGCATGGAAGATTTCAACAGAAACTTGTAAAGTATATGAGAAAGTCAAATAGATTTTATGGAACCAGAAAATATAGTATCTGAAATAAAGAATTCAATAGGTGGGTTTAATAGCAGATTAGACAGAGTAGAAAACATAATTTATAAACTAGAATACAGGTTAAGTTTAGAGTATTCATACTGGAGGGGCACTTGGGTGGCTCAGTCAGTTGAACCATGGACTTTGGCTCAGGTCATGATCTCAGGGTTCGTGGGTTTGAGCCCCACATCAGGATTTGTGCTGACAACTCAGAGCCTGGAGCCTGCTTCGGATTCTGTGTCTACCTCTCTCTCTTCCCCTCCCCTGTTCACACTCTGTCTCTGTCTCGGTCAAAAATAAATAAGTATTTTTTAAAAAGTACTCAAACTGGACTACAAGAAGAAAAAATATAAAAGTTAGGAAGAAGAGTAAAAGAGAGAAATAGTGTACAGTGAAAATGGGCAACATGTGTCTGGAGTTCCACCAAGGAAGGAATATGAATATGAGAGAGAAACAATATTTGAAGAAATAATATTTGAGATTGTGAAACTGAAAGGCATCAAACCACAGATTGATTAAGCTTAAAAAAAGACAAACAAAAAAAACTCAAGTATGGGGCACCCGGGTAGCTCAGTCAGTTAAGCATCTGACTTCGCTGGGGTCATGATCTGCCGGTTCATGAGTTAAAGCCCCGCCACAGGCTCTGTGCTGACAGCTCTGAGCCTGGAGCCTGCTTCAGATTCTGTGTCTCCCTCTCTCTCTGCCCCTCCCCTGCTCGTGTTCTGTCTCTCTCTGTCTCAAAAATAAACATAAATAAATAAATAAATAGAACTCAAGCAGGATAAATATAAAGAAAACTATGTATCAGAAACAATGTAGTAAAACATGCTAAAATCAAAGACAAAGAGAAAAAAATTTTAAGTAAGTAAAAAGGGGAGAAAAAACCACATTGCCTCTAAAAAAGCAATAATAATTCCTGGGGTTGATTTAGCACCAAAAAATAATGGACGCCAGAGAACAATAAAAGAACTCTTTAAAATAATGAAAGAAAGTTACTACCAATCTATAATTTTATAGCCAGTCAAAATATTCTTCAGAAATGAAGATGATAAACCCTTCTTATGCTAGGACTAAAGACGTGCTCAAGAAATTATGAGGACATATCAAAAAGACACAGAAGCCAGCCTGACGGGGCTCCCACTGGCCAAATCTAGGACAACTGAAACATCAAAATAAGTAATGACACTAAGGGATTATACCTCATCAAGTAAAATAAGAATTCATGAGAAGATACTGTTAGTAAATGTATTATTGAATTAAAGTAGAATGTCAACTTAAAAATGTGGAAGGAATAATGGAGTGAGAAAATTGCCATTTTGCAACTGTATAGCAATAATTGATTCAGACAAGAATCATTAATGGATAATAAAACTACTTGGTGAAAATTTGATGAGGAAATAGGATATTTAGATGACTTCAAAACTTCCAACAAATTACTTATTAATTACAAAGAGTCATCACGTACCTTCTAATGTGATGCACTGAGAAAGAAGGGTACATTACTTATATCACATTTCTTCCAAAAATGTACAACTTGACTTTAAACATAAGAAAACCCAAAGTGAGAAGCAGCCTTCAAAGCATCCGACCATACTCTTCTAAAAGGTCACTGTTATGGAGTTAGGGGATTGTCGCTACAGGTCAAACTAGAGATGATGAAGACATGAAATAAAACAATGGCGATGGAGATTTAGGGGAGGAATCAAATATATGAAATATAAACTCCACATTTTCAGCCTTTAAAGACTTCTTAGATGTTGCAGGAAAGGAAGATGAAGAAGTCTTAACTTTTCCGCTGGAGCTGGAAATCCAAAATGAGATTTAGAAGAGCACGTTGCATGACAAGGAGGGATGTATTCTGTTTTAGAAGTAGACCTATGTTCAGGTACCATCCCACAGAGATATCTGGTCAGCAGATGGGTTGAAAGATGAAAGAGAGAGAGATTGTGAAGATATCTGCTTGTAGGGAGGGGGTGAAGCCATTGATCAGGTGAGAGCACCAAGGTGAGCATAAATGATAAGAAGAGAAAAAAGATGTACCAAAGGACTGAGCAAAGAAGAAGAAGGGATAAGATTAAAATAATAAAATAAAAATAAAATAAAATAAAATAAAATAAAATAAAATAAAATAAAATAATAAAATAAAATAAAATAAAATAATAAAATGAGGGGTCAGAGAATTTAGAAGAGAACTGGAGGGTTGCTGTCCAGGGAACCAAGAAAGAAAGAGTTTTAAGACCATGTTCCAAGCACATCAGCTATCAGCTATGCATACAGATCAGCATATAGAGATGACTCACAATCCCTGCCCCCACAACGTGTGCCAGAAGGAAAAACAAAAGTAACGCAAGACATTTAAAACCCTGAACATAGATCTATACAGCACACAATGGAAGAAATTGCAGATTCAGTGCAGTGGAAACACAAAGAGGAAAAACTCTGAATTCTCCTAAGATATTAGAGAGCATGTCCCCGGGACCCTGTGGAGTGTCTCTGGGTACCCTGGAATGAGTAGTTAGTGGGCATGGTGGCACTTGCATCATGGTGGCCATTAGTAAGCTCAGGATGACTGGTATGCTTGAGTGAATTAAGTATCCACCCTCACGAAGTCATGAAAACTAGTGAATGGGGGTCTTACTGTTTACATTGTGAAGCCTGTACACTACCTTTGGCATTCAGTCACTTCTTTTATTAAAGAAAACCAAGAGAATCTTTCCTTTTCTCAGTCCCTTTTATCATGTTTGGCCTTTTTCTTACATTTTTGCTTGGAAACTATGAAGGAGAAGATATTTCAAGTAGGGAAATTCTGTACAAGGTCACAGAAACTTCAGGAAACTTGGTCAGAAATGCAAATAGTTTAGTGCCAGTGGGAGAGTAGCAGGAGATAAAATTGGAAAGAAAGGCAGGAATCCAATCAGGCATACAACTGGTACTGGGAATAGAGTGGTGAAGGAGAGAGAGAAATCATAGAATAAATATACAGATAGTGCTTAATGCATGTCAGGTACTGTTTTAAATGTTCTACACATATTAACTCATCCTACATCTGAGATAGCTTCTATCATTAGGCTTATTTCATAGATTAGGAAACTGAGACACGGAGAGATTAAGCGACTTGTCTGCACACTTAGCATATGTTGGAGCTAGGGCTGGAACCCAGGCAGTGTTGCTGCAGAGTCTATCTTTGCCTTTAACTACCACACCCTAGAGCAGGAATCGCACTTACACAATGACAGTATCGATAAGTGCTGGGAAAGAGAAGACGGAGAACCATTTCCTGGATGGAGAAACCTCAAACAAAATGAAAATAAGTGATCTTCCCATGATCATACCTCATCCATAGTTGAGCTGACTTCTAAATTTGGATCTCCAAACTCCCAGGCCGGTTCTGAACAGCTTCCTCTTCCCTGGTGTTGCAGCGTTTTCAAGGCATTTCAACTGAAAGTTGAGAAAGGAGTTAACCACCAGTCAACTAAAAGTGCCTTTACTGTGGGACAGAAATTGCTCCGGAAGGAAGGGCAACATTTCGGGTTGTGCTTTGCTCATTAGAACTGTGTGACCCCAGGTGGGTATGTGGAACACTGTACCTTGGTTTCCCCCTCTGAAAATGAGAGTGTGGTACTAGATTCCTGCTGTGGCATTGGCACCTCTCACATTCTGTGACCTTAGTGTCAGAGTGGCCTGTTATTGGGGCTGTAGACACTTCCCAGTTACCTGGAACCTTTAAGACATTGGTTAGAGGCCACAGAATTCCATCACCTAAAAGAATAATGCATTCTAAATGTATATTATGCTCAAAAAAATAGTTACCTTTGAAGGCATAAAGCTATATATCTGTAAGTAATAAACCAGTCCTGTTCAAATGAAGACATATATAGCAGAACACTTTAAACTGTCAAAAATGTCTGTTCTGACTGGAGCTAAGTAGAACAAATACCTATCAGTATATGACTGTGCCTAGCACCATGCCTGGCCATAGAAGATACTCAAATAATAGTCATGATTTCCCACTCTTCACCATCCATTAGCTTCTGTTCTCCATGCTTCTCTTCTGGTGGATGCTTTTTAATAAATTTGTTGTCCTGTTTATTTTTCGTTTATGAGTTTCAGGGATTTTACAATTATGAAGTGTCCCCTTTCAAAGCGTACCAGCCCCTTAGATTATTTCTTTCATACTTGTAAACACTTCCCCACTTTTGGAAAAAGACATTTTGCCTAATATCAACAGGCATACCCTCCTGCAAATGGGCACATTTTTAAAGCATTTTGGGGGGCAAATTAGCATTGATTTGATTGAAGATACCAGGTTCAAAGACTTCAGCCTTTGGGAAAGGAAAAATGTTTGGGATAAAAATAGAAACTAAGCCTCACAGGACTGATTGGTATGTCTTTAGACATCTAACACTCTTAGACATCAAATGCATCATCATTGTGACATTGGTGAATATAAATGGGCTGGCAAAATCTTTTAGATGAGGAAAAATTGAGATTTGATTGATCGACTCTCTCTATAATATAGATGGACTCAAACCTAAATGTAAATTCACACGTCCTGGAAACATATAAAGGGATTCTCAGAACACTGTAATGTCATCAACTAACCAGCATTTATTAAGCACTAATTATTAAGCACTGATGCCAGTGGTATGTTAAGCATTTTATATGTATGTGTTTTAAACTTAATTCTTACAACAACCCTATGAAACATTTTACAAATGAAGAAACTTAGATTCAAGGGAGTTAAGTAACACCCAAAGAGTCAGTGGGAAAAGACAGGTGATCCAAAAAAGAGTGACTAACATTTGAAGGACTTGAATGAGGGGTGTTAAGACACCTCTCCTTGGGGTGGCTGCTATAACAAATCACCACAAGCTTGGTGGCTTAAAACAGCAGAATCAATTCTCTCACAGTTCTGGAAGCCAAACATCCAAAATCAGTCTCAATGGACTGAAATCAAGGTGTCCAGAGAGCTCTGCTGTCTTCTAAGACTCTAGTGGAGAATTCATTCCTTGCCTCTTCCAAGTTCTGGTGGCCGCCGGCATGCTTTGGTTTGTGGCTGCATTGCTTCAGTCTCCAAGGCCAGCGTCTTCAAATCTCTCTCTTCTCTGCCTTCACGTTGCATACTCTCTTCTGTGTATGGACATCTCCCTCTGCTTCCATCTTAAAAAGATACCTGTGACTGCATTTAGGCACCACCGGGATGATCCAGGATAACTTCTCCATTTCCAGATCCTAAATTTCATCACATCTTTTGCCATACACGATAATATTCACAGGATCCAGGGATGAGGACCTGCTTTCTGTGGAAACCGTTGTTCAGCCTCCTCCATGAGGAAATGACAGTCTCCTTCATCTGAGATTTCCGGTTGTACCCGTCACTCTCTCCTGGACTTCATGATGCTTAGCAACAGTAGTATATTTCACAAACCCTTGTCCACAGTTCTGAAATCCTAACAGCCATGAAAACTGAAATTTTTCTTTCATAAATTTCGTTCAAATTCAGTGGCAGTGAAGGCTGTGCTAACTGTTCTGAGACTCTCTATGATCTTTATCTCTGTAGCATGAATGCTCATGCATTCACTACGGGAATATTAATTTCTTGTTACTGGGTGTACTACCGGGGATGGTATGGCATTATCACTATTCTAAAATCTGAGTAGATGTAAACTCTGAAATACGTTTGGCCCCAAGAGTTTTAGATAAAGGTTTGTGTCCCTACAGTAACATAGGAGCTGGAAATCATCCCAAAGGATTTTGGAAGTGAGGGATCCTGTAAGACAGACTGGAAATTTCTCAAAGACCTTAGAGGATAGCAGGATCCTTCGGGGAGTTGTGGAACCAACACATTTAGGAATTCCTATGAGGTGTGGGGCGCCTGGGTGGCTCATGTCGGTTAAGCGGCCGACTTCAGCTCAGGTCACGATCTCGCGGTCCGTGAGTTTGAGCCCCTCGTCGGGCTCTGGGCTGATGGCTCAGAGCCTGGAGCCTACTTCCGATTCTGTGTCTCCCTCTCTCTCTCTGCCCCTCCCCCGTTCATGCTCTGTCTCTCTCTGTCTCAAAAATAAATAAAACGTTAAAAAAAATTAAAAAAAAAAAAAGGAATTCCTATGAGGTGGCTAAAAAATGATTTCTAGGAAGATAATAAGAGTCATAGATTAGTGTGAGAGTAATGGGGACAAAAAAAGATGAGGTATTCAGAGTAACACTTTCATCCCTTTGTCTCCAGGAAGCATCGTACTTAGATTGTTTGGATCTTTCAGATTTCCCCCCGTACCAGGGTTGGAGCCCCAGCACCCGACTCACACGCAGTATCTCCTGCTAGGATTGTGAGAGAGGGGGCCAACAGCAGGGTAGTAGCTGGTCTGCCTGGCTTATGTCCTGAAATCCTACACACAGAAGAGCCACTGCTGCAGGTTCTGTATAAAGCCCATTGGAGATGCACTTCTCCTTGTCTACTTGAAGAGCCTCTTCTGAGCTCATAATCGGATCATGGATGTTAGGGCCAGGAGAATCTCAGATTGTAATCACCTTATAGACTCACTGTACTCATTGTTTCCTTATTGCTACAACTCCCACTACCACCATCACTATTTTTCCCTCTTGAATATTATCCAGGCTCCATTACACCTTGCAAAAATAGGTTCCAGTATATCCAGTTCCTTCCTTCCTTCCTTCCTTCCTTCCTTCCTTCCTTCCTTCCTTCCTTCCTTCCTTCCTTCCTTCCAACACACACACACACACACACACACACACACACACACACATCTTAGAAAGGAGATGCCTTCTACACCTTTGAGAGGATGGTTTCCTTATATATGTTCATACAAACACCCTCACTCTTACCTTCTTTAGAAGGATCTAAATGCAGACCTTTGATCATCATTACAAAAATAAAAATCTCACTTTTAATCTCTAGTGAGCATCTTAATATACTCTTCTTAAGTCAGCCATTTTGAATATGCATAACCTTGGTCAAGGAGAGCATGGATAGCTGGAGAAGGTAAGGCCATCATGTCAATGAGAAAAGAAACAATATGAACGCCTTCATAAAGATGTGAAAAATCTAGTAGTATCATTTCCCTTTGGAAAAGATAATGTATTGTTTATGGAGATATTCAGGAAAAATTTATACTATCTCACTGGGTGATTCACTCCAGTTTGCCATAAACATTCCTCTCCTTTTCTGTTTATCATCAATATAAATGACATCCCTTCATTGTCTGCCATTTAGGTTGGTCTGGAAATTTTTTATGGGTATTAAAAAGGAATGAGAAATTTTACATAAGCAAACTTTTCAAAGACATAAAACATACTTTTATAAAAGCCAAAATGCGGAAATAAAATTACAATAATTTCAATGGAAATATTTGTGCTGCATTGGCCTGCTTTCGTAAGGAAGGAGTAGGTAGGGCTTGACTTCTGGCAATTTGATGTGCAGCAATTTCTCTTAATGGAGCTGGCTTACTTTATCCATGTGATCAGCTATTAGCAGAGAGAACAGGACAGTGACAAGCAAGTGTCCCCAAGTGGTTCTGGTAGCAGCCTAACAGACTTCACAGAGTTCCCTGCCCCTTAGTCTTAGTTTGGTTGTCGGGTTCACTTCGTGCACGCACAGACCCCTCCCCAACATCTGCACCAGAAAGAGGCAGTGCTGACCCCTCAGGGTGTGTGAGAAAGGTGGTAGAGCTGTAACCGGTAAGACATGATGGATAACGTTGAGACCAAGTTTCTAGTGTGACTGAAAAAACATATCTGAAAACAAATTTTGTAAAAAATATTTTGAGCAAGTATACCAATATTTGAATAAATGCACAGCATCCCAAAGGAAGTGGGGACTGCTCATTAGAAGGAATAGAATCTTGGGAAGAGCACCAGCTTAGGAGTTAACAGGACCTGAGTTCTGGTTCCTCATTCTGTCCTTTATTAACAGTGTCTGTTGCTCAGGGAAAGGCATTTAATCTCACTGATCCTCAATCTTCAGGTATGACAGTTGATAATAGCCTTGCTATTATATATATAAAAAAACACTTTGAGACTACAATAGATTAAGATATAGAAAGTGTTTTTATAAATTCCAAAGTACAACACCAAATAAAGATTTGGCATTACAAATGAGACATTCTCAGTGCTTAGTAAAGTGTCAGTCTCATTTCTTTGTAATCTCATAGGACGCTACTTCTCTAAAGTTGCCATTGAAAGAGTCAAACCTCTGGCAACTGTTAAGATTCCCTGAAACTTGCCACAGAGTTGGATCAAATTTGATTTTGGAAGAGGTTTCTACCATGTAAGGAAAAGCTCTGAGCTTCCTTTGACATTGAGTAGAGTAGCAAGGTAAGAGTCAGCATGAACGTGTGGCTTCTATGTGGTTCAAAGTCCAAATTCTGTGGATAATCTCAGGGTGGTAGTAGAGGATGATAACCCTGGTGAGACAGCAGAATAAGAAAGCAGAAAGACTTTATTCTTGATGGTAGCAGAAGAGGCAACATCTTGGCCTCCAACACTTTCTCCGGAAGCCATTATAAGCAAAAGAAGAGAGCCCCAGTAGCCTCCAAGGTCTTCTCAGAAATGTCTGTGAAAACTTTCCAAAAGATTCCCTCTGATTCTATGATACCACAATTCCCATCACTTACCAATGAGAAAGAATGTCAGGAAATAAAATAATAACTTTGTTTAATATTTATGCTATTCCGTCACATTAAATATAATTTATGCGATTGGTTTTTGTATTATGCTGTTTAATTATGTATACTTGAAGAGGCTTTATATTATACATGGTTATCATTTATAATTAATTAATTCAATATGGAGTTTGTGTTCATGCCTATAAAATGTTGGGCACAAGGCCCTGTGTCAAGAGCATAATCCTCCTCTAGATCATTCTCGCTTCAAGAAAATCGGGTTTAATTCACAGCATATTTTCTAGAAATACTTCATCTTAAGTGCAAATACACCTTCTTTATACTGAACATAATGTAGTGTTTCCTGGATGGATTGGAGTCATCGCTGTCAGCAAAGTGGAGAGAAAAATGGTGGGCGGGGTGTCACCAGCACTGATTTTTGTAAGCTAGACTATCAAGGTTAGTTTCTCATCAAATTCTTCTCCTAAAGGTCACCGGTAAACTTCAAACTACAGAAACCAAGGTTTCTTTTTTCTTTTCATTCTACTTCATATTTCTAAAATAATCTCTTCTTTCTTAAAATGTTCCTTCCTTCTACTCACTCTCTGTCTTATGGGTACCCCTCTAGCTGGTCTTCCTCTCTATGCCAAGTTTGCTTTTCTTCCATCACTCTTTCTCTCCTTCTGCTATCCTGGACCTCCTGGGCCTATTTCTCTTCTTATACTGTTTGATCTCTTTGAAAAATCCCAACCACTCCCATGGCTTCAACTACTCCCTGTAAGATGATACCACCCAAAACTGTATCTCTATCCCTAACTACTTTCCTCATGACACTTATTTGGAAACCAGTAGGACTTTTCAACTCAAATATTCCATAGATTTCACAAGTTTCAGTTTATCTAAAACACAGATAATTCATCTCTCCCCTCCTGTGAACTACAGTGAACAGCTTCATTATCCCTTCTGTCCCCAGGGTCATCAATTTCCGTCTTCCTCATCCAAATAAATCCTAACCATTCTACACTTGCCATGTCTTCCTAGCATCCTCTTCGCTCCACCACTATTTCCTTTGGTCCGGCTCTCATCTACCAACTGGAAGAAGAGAAGGAACTAACATTTTCCAGCGCTTATTGGGCACTCTATGCACACTTTCCATTCATTTCTTCAAGAACCATAAAACATTGGTGTATTTTCATCACCATTTTTCTGTTGAAAAACCCGGGTCTCAGAAAGATTCTGATATTAGCTGAAAGCTACAGGGCTAAAGTGGAGCCTGAATTGATGTGTGACTGGAAATCTCAGTCCGTTCCCATCTCCCATCTTGGCACATCTCCCTCCTCCCAATCGGTCTCCCTGTCACTGTTCTCTCTTCTCCCTAGACCAGTTTTTCCAAGCACTGGTCTCAGGCATTTTTCATGGAGCAGCTCAGTGGCCCATGGGCCAGGTCTTTATGACTTCACAGTATTTTGGTCTACATTTAAAAATTTAGAACTTCCCACCTCCCAACAAATAAAACACCATCGACCTTGTCTTTAAAACATCAGGCAGTCCTGGAATGCTTGGTCCAGTTTCTCACACAACAATAATCAATCGACTCAACTCAAGTGCTGGCTGCTGCCTTTCGACCTGGCTGTCACTCCATATAATTTAATTGTATTACTTGTGTCACTCCATAGTCATTTGAGTTTGCAATCCCTGGTCTATGAGGACAGTAGTCAGCTCTAGCTGCCATGACAAAATACCATATACTGGGTGACTTAACAGAAATTTATTTCTCAAAGTTCTGGAGGCTGGCAGTCTGTGAACAGGATGCCAGCCTGTTCAGGTTCTGGTGAAAACCCTCTTCCTGATTTGCAGATGGATGCCTTCTCTGAGTGCTTGCATGGCCTTTCCTCAATGCATGAACAGAGAAACAGAAAGCTCTCTTCTTATAAGGCCACCGATCCTATTGAATTATGATCCACCCTATGAACTGACTTAACCTTAATTACCTCCTAAAAGCCCTATCTCCAAATATAGTCACTTTGGGGGTAAGAGCTTTAACATAAGAATTTGTGGGGGAAGGAGGGGAATACAATTTAGTTCACGGCAATGAACTTATAATAATTATTTTTGAGTCCTTACTATGTACCAAGTACTAAGTACTGTACATGCATTAAGTTCTAAGTACTATACATGTATACCTAATCTAATCTTTGCAAGTAATTCTATGTGATGGGGGTTTTATATCATTATCTCCAGTTTTCAGATGGGGGAGCAGAGAGAGGTCATGTAACTTCCACAAGTTTCACAGCTAGTAGGTGGCAGAGCTAGAATTTGAACCCAGGTTGTCATGTTCTTAACTTCTATCTAATGCTGCTTTTTAAACCCACCATAGTTTAAAAGTCCAGCTCCCTTTCCCAGCCTCAGCATTCACTGCCTTCCTCAGGTAAATAAAGCGCTAGTCATTTTCTGATTTCTCCTTATGGTTATCATCTTTCTCTTAGATCATGCTCTTTGCCTTCCCTAAGGTTTTTCTCTTCCTTGTCCTGAGTAGTTGTGCAGAAACTCACTCACCCTCCAGCACCCTGACTTACTTTTATCTGCCCTGTGATCTTTCCATGATTCCTGAAACTCCTAACATCTCTGGGCCTTCACCTCTCAGTGTTCTCCAAAACTGTCATTCTTTATTCCTGCTATAAATATCACACAACCCCATTATAATATACGGTGTGTGTGTGTGTGTGTGTGTGTGTGTGTGTGTGCGTGCACACGCGTGTTTCTCTGTGAAAGTGGGGCCCACGTCTTTTCATCTTTGTCTCCCTAAAGCTGATATGCACAAGTACTTGAGACATGTTTGTTACAGTAAATTGAGTTGAACTGTTTCTACATTTTCCCCCAGTTTTATTGGGATATAATTGACATATAATGCTATATTAGTTTAAGGTGTACAACATAATGATTTAATATATATGTTAACCAGATGCCTCCTGAAATCTCTTTGAGTCTAAAACCCTGTAGGTTTTACATATGTGTGTGAGGCATATACGACTGTTTGAAATGCCCTCATTCTATTGAATTTTTATAACTTTTTAATCAAATCCTTTGACTTTTAATTTTTTTCTCCTCCTTTATAATCAGGAAAATTGTTTTTACAGTTGATGTGGTTTTGACGGGTAGAAAGGGGAAGGACGGAGGGAGGCCTAAAAAGGGATGCTTTTTCTGGGGACTCTATGGTAGCCTAGGTGCTTGAAGTTTCTGGCAGTCTTATTTTTCACTGAGGTGAGATATTGCCTGTTCTTAACTTTCTCTTCTATCACTTGGGCTTTTTTTTTTTACCCCCAACAATGGAAACAGAAACCCAGAGCCAGCCAGGGGCGCATACAATTTTTGCAGAAGTCTGACTCAGGCAGCAGTATTATCCTGGCTGAGACAAAGCCTTACACTGAGTAAACCAAATCTACTTGGTTCAACGGTGTTGGCTCATAAATCAGCCTCTAAAGTATGTTGGGCTGAGAGGCCTCATGTAAATACAGGACTTTACTACCCTTGTAACCATTTGATATGTATTTCTTTCAGGGGGTGGATATGAGCATGTAATGAAAGGGCAGAATTTAGAATTTGGGGAGCAGGTAAGACAGCGGGCGAAAGGGAGAAGGAAAAGATCTGTGGAATATTTCAGCCATTTGTTTCAACTTGCAACTTCTCCAAATGTCTCATCAGATAATAACTGATATTGCGTAACAATGTATTTTCCAGAGCTCTACCACAGGCATTATCTCATTTCATCCTCAGTGTAAGTGTATAAAGTATCACTATTCATGTGAACATCCTCATTTTACAAAATCTTAGAGAGATTCAAACACATGCCAAGGTCACAGAGCCAAGAAGAGTGGAGCCAGGATTTGAATCCAGATCCTTCAAACTCAACCCAGAGACTGTTCCCATGAGACTTCAAAGTGTCAGATTTACGAAATCAACTGGCTGGCATTTCATTTTCAGTAATTCCCTTTGGCCTCCTTCTGGCAGCAGGCCAACAGGAAGAGCAGTAAAAAAAATTCAGATCATTCCCAAGCTAAACTCTCGGTGTCAGAGGAATATAGAGCTAACTGGGTAATAATTAGCTACAGCAGTGGTGACAACCAGAGAATTTTCCCATTACTGTCTTACATGCTAACCTACTGGTATCCCTGCCCTTTGAGAAGCCATCATTTGGATAATTTCTTTAATCCCATCCTGGTCACTGCACCTGGTGGTCTTATAGGAGGATTTACACTGCCCATGACCCACATGTGTTCATGGATATGTGTAAAATTTAGTTGGAACATAATACGTGGAAGACACAATGTTCGCTTATTGGATCAAATGATATCCTGTGAGAAATGTTAGCCCCTCACACTAGGAGAATTAATTTCTCACTGCTGTGCCCCTTCCTGCCTTTTTGTATGTGTCTTCATCTCTGTTAACTTTTGCTATATTGTATTAAAAGAAATATTTTAAGGTCTTTATTCTGTTCATGTAGTTTTTGGTATTGGGAACTCTTTTATATTCAGTTTTTGCATTGCCACTGTCTAAAAGTACTTCCTGCTATTGGGGAGAACCCTTCTCCACACCTCAGATTCCCATGGGGAGAAATATTCATGAGTGCAGCATGCCAGGCTTCTGTCTGACTCCTCACTCCTCTTCCTTGTCCATGCCTTCCTGGAAGAAGAGGGGGGTAACTTCTCCAGTTGGCAAGTGTGAAGGGTAATTTCATGTGTCAACTTATATGAGCCTAGGTGCCCAGACATTTGGTCAAACATTATCCTGGGCATCTGTAAGAATGTTTCTGGACAACATTAACATTTGAATTTCTAGACTGAGCAAATCAGGTTGCCCTCCCTAATGTGGGTGGGCCTCATCCAGTTAGTTGAACAACTGGATAGAACAAAAAGGCTCAGTAAAAAGAACTCCTACCTGACTATTTGAGTTGGAACATTGGTCCTTTCCAACCTTCATGCTCATTCTGAAACATTGGTCTTTTGGGGCCTCAAGTCTGTCGGCTCTCATACTGGAGGTACACATCCACTTTTCTTGGTCTCCTGCTTGCCTACTCTATATTTTGGGACTTCTCAGGCTTCACAATTGTGTGAGCCAATGCCTTATGATAGTCTTTTTATCTATACACTTATATACACCCTGTTGGTCCTGTTTCTCTGGAGAACCTTGATTCACACAGCAAGCTTGGCAGATGATCATGGGATGCTTCAGAAGAAGTCAGCCTGCCTTAAGGAATTCACATTCTCTCTACTGTGCTGAAAGCTTAGTAAACAAAGTCAGTAATAAGTTTAACTTAGAGAGTGATTATTATGTTAACAAGTCTATATGAGCATTTCTTCAATCAGCTTGATGAGTGATAAAGTTGATATTTTGATCTGCATCTTTCTGACTGTGCATCTATCTTTGAAATGGTTCTAAACATGAGGCAAGGAAGGGTGTTATTATTTATGGAGACTAAAACCCCAATGGAGATGCTTAAAAAATGTTTGTGTGGAAGAAATGGAAGAGTATATAATAGAATGCCTGACCAATACCCTTTGTAATGGTACTTCTAACATAGAGAAGATAGTTTTGCCCAGTGCTCCATGGGAACTGTATCTAATAGTCAAGAATATGCACATTTGAATCTCACAATGTGTATGTAGCATGTAACTCTTTTAAAAACCCTTAAGTTACAGGGGTGCCAGGGTGGCTCAGTGGGTTAAGCATCTGACTCTTGATTTCAGTTCAGGTCATGATCTCATGGTTCGTAGGTCCAAGCCCCACGTCAGGCTCTGCACGGGCAGTGAGGAGCCTGCTTGGGATTCTCTCTCTCCTTCTCTCTCTGCCCCTCCCCCTATTCACACCCTCTCTCCCCCTCTTTCTCTCTCTCTCCCCACCCCTCTCTCTCAAAATAAACAAATAAACATAAAAAAAACCCATAGAGGTATGAATAATTAGAGGAGTCTCTACCCTTTAATGGGTAAGCATTATGGGCTATTCCATATGCTTCCTCATCTTTACATTTCTGTATATATCAGCACTTGACTTATAGCTAATCTTAATCTATTATTTAATTATGAAGTTTCCTTTGAAATGGCCATCCATAAAAATTACTCATGCTTCTCCAGGACTTAGCAACCCTATTTTTCTGTATAGGTCTTCATGTTCAGGGAGATTGGAGAAAAAGAAAGAGAGAAAGAAAGAGTATGTGCATATGGTTGAAAAATGTGAAGATTTCCTATTGATTCTTAAAGAGAACTTGATAACGTACCCAGAGATATAATCCAAGTAATTCTCCTTATCTGCCAGTTCATTATAAAAAGAAATGGCATAGTGACAGACATAAGAGGACCAAAAAAGTGTCCAGAATATGAGAGTTTAAAGACATTAGTGCCCCACAGAAGCCAGTGAGGATGGAGTACTATCATATGTTCTGTTTGGTTTACATCACCTGACTGGTAGCAAAAGGAGGGAGAGGGAAGGGAGGAGGGAAGAGAAGGCTACATATAACATGTAAGTTACAGATAAAGTCACTTTGGGTTTTGAACACTTCACTCCCAGTTATTGGAACGGAATTTCAGGAATGATCTCTAATGATCATGACTCAGGAGTAAAACTCTTTCCCTCCTTCCTTGTGTTGAAACCCAGGATTCTACTCCAGGACATCACCCACTGATGGGCCTCGCTTGCCCCTAACACTGCCACTAATGATAGCCTCCTCACTGGGAGCCTCACTAGAACTGCAGCCGCTGCCAGAAACGTCTGGCACCAGCTTCCTCTCCAACTCAGCATCTAATGCCATTACACGTTCTACAACAGCTGCCCCGATACCTCCGTGAGCCATTTCAGCATTTCAGAATGGATAAAGAACTGCCATTTACTTATGTCCAACACTAATCCAAACACCATCTTTCATGAAATGATCTAAATAAAATGGCCAACTGGGCTGACGATAGAAAGTTTGCAAATGAAGCTTTCAAGTAGAACTTCCCACCGCCACGTGCAACTGTATGCTACAGATTTCACACTTAGAAAGGGGGGCAGAGAGCAAGATGTTCACAGCTCTGTGCAAGCACAGGGCAGCGGACTGGTTTTTTTCTTGTCTGGATGGTCCCTTTTGGCTCACCTCCTTCTGGCGGGCACTGTGTTATTGAGTGGTCACACACAGTCACAGACTCTCGTCCACAAGCAGTCATTATGACCTGCTTAGCAAGCACCTGGTGCACAGAGATAAATAATAATATACCCTCCTTTCTAACGGTCCAGCCAGCGAGGCAGATATTTACCCAGAGACATGCAGACACATTTTAGATGTTCTGCCTGACCTCTACTCGGGGCAAAGTGAGGTTTCAAAGGAGAAAGTGGCGAACTGTCTTTGGGAAGAGGGAGAGGAAGAGGGCTAATCTCTGTATGAGAAATAGGAATCTGGGATGGGCAGAGATGGGAAGGGAAGAGAAGGGGGGGTAGAGGGAATGAGTGAGGGGAGAAAGGGTGGCATGACCAAAAGCTGAATCCCAAGCTTTAAAAAAAGGCAAAACGCTTTTAGTGGCATGAATATCTAATAGGAAGTTTGAGGATTTATTTGCAAATCCCTTCATCTTCTCAAAATAATCAGTAAATTGTCCTACATACACCAAGACTTACATGACTTTTGTTGCTGTCATTGTTAGTAGAAATTAAGGTAAAGAGCTAAATTTTATGCTTGGATCGGGGAAGTGCAGAGCAAGAAAACATGATCCCTCCCCAGTGGTGGCAGGGCCATGGGCTGAGGCTGAGTCTCCTTTTCTGGAGGCTAGGCAATTAAAATTTCATTTGAAAAGAAGTGGGTGAGGTTGCCACGCAAACTAGTGAGAGAGTCATTTATTTGATCCACGCTCTTCATTTAGTGACGAAAAAACACAGGCTTCAGAGAGAGAGGGGCCTGTGTGAAGTCAAGCTCTAGCTCTTAACTGGCAGAATCAGACCTGGAACCCAAAAGAAGCCAGGCCTCTGTGCGCCGTGGCACATTGAGGTTCGGCCATCTGCTAGAACTGCGTTATTTTATGGGAGCCCAAAGGTTCAAGGCCGAGTCTCCATCTCAACCTGGCAGCACAGCCTGGCTCAGCAAAAAGAACACGGGCTCTGGGATCAGAGAGACTCCGTGGAATGCGCTGTGCAGTCCTGGCAAGTGATTTAATCTCAGTGAGATTAGATTTAAAATCACCGAGTGATTGAATCTCACTCGGGTTATCATCTATAAAGGGAACAATAATACCATGCAGGCAGGACTTTTTAAAAATTTAATAAAGCAATATGTGTAGAGTATACACCACATAGTAGGCAATGGATAAATGGAAGCAATTGTTATCATTATCAAATAGAGACCTTTACAAATGTGCACAAGACTTATTTTTAAACGCTTTTCGATTAATTATAAGACTAATACATTTTCATTGTCAATAATGGAGAAAATCCAAAGGCATCTTCAAAAGAGAGAAAAGGATTTCCCACATTCCTCCTACCCCGTAAAAACCACTGTTACATGTTGATGTATTTCAACAGGAATGATTTAGAATGTGCCATTTCTTGTGCCTTGTAACCTTCCAAGAGCACTCAATTTAGAATACAAATTTGGCAGGAATGCAGTCTGTTCCAAAACCAATTTCTTGTTTGTTTTTTTATTTTAGGGGTAGTGGGAGGAGAGAAATTATACAAAGATATAAACTATGTCAATATAAATATTATCACATTTTAAAATCATATTTTCATCCCTTTTTACAACTTGATTTGCAGAGTGCTTTATGATCCATTAAACAAGTTCCCATGTAGGATCTACTTTGATGCCCATAATAGCCCTGGGCATCAGGTACCGGTATTATACACATTTTACAGATGAGGAAATTGAGGATCAGGAAAGTTAAATGGTTTACTCTAGGTTTTTCAGGTAGTAGGAGCTTGGACTGCAGCCTAGGATTTCTGACTCAGAGCCGGTACCTCTCTGTGCTAATTGTCCATACCAACGAGAAGTCTAATTAGCCTCAATCATCTAAACAACCCCAAAGATAAATCAGGAAAGAGCACAGGGAGGTAGTGAAAGCACAGGAGGACAAGTCAGGAGATCCTGGTGAAATGCCTATTTTCGGGATTGGCAAGTTACTCACCCTCTCTGGGTTTAAGCGTTCTTCATTTGTTGAATGAGAAGGGATGGACTCTTAGTGGCAGAGTCGGACGTTCTAACACTAAATTCTATTATTTTAAAGCACATTGAAAAACATACATCCTCCTAACTTGTAGAAACATTTTGACACGATGCGTTCAAAACATTACCCTCTAAAAATCTAAAAGACGACAGCGAAACACCTTCCACCTAAAATGTCAAGAATCTCCAATCTGGCCCAAGTAACGGGATGGGAAAAGAGCTTGATTTGAAAAGCTACAGTTTCAAATTTTGGGGCCCCAGTTTTGCAGAGAGAAATCAGCCAAATAGGAGTATCTCTACGTTTGGATTATATCCAAACGTGGTCATCTTTTTCCGAGAGTGTGGTGCTCACCCAGTTGAATCCTTGATGACTGCTTTATGATGTGATCTCTTGTTATTAGCTGTACATCAATGGGGGCCTTTCAGACTACTTGGGCCATTTTATGAGAGATGCTAAGATCGGCTAAATGCTTCTTGGGGAAGATGAGGGAAGAATCATTGAACTTAGCCAGATCCTCTGAATCTGAACACGGGAGGCTAAACTCTTAATCTGAGAAAGGTACATGTTGATGCGGTCTCCAGTATCCAAGACTGCCAGCCAGGTAAACTCAGACACCGGCCCCTGCCAAACGCAGTTGGCGCTCATGTCCTCCTGATGCTCAGACTCAGCTGATCTCAGATGGCAGCAGCTTGTGCACTCCAGGAGAACCCAGGCAGGACATGGGGCCAGCTGCTGAGCGGCAGAGGGAGGGGCACCTTGTGGCTCTCTCCCATGCTTGAAACCACAAGGCCCTTCTTGTGAACACACTTCATTTCCTAGATTGCTGAACAAACTCAAAGGAGATGGTTTTCTGAGCCATACACTTAACAAAATAATCGTGCTCTGTCTTTGCGTTGTATTCCCATTTCTCAGCCTGGCATTCAAGGGCCCTACATCTCTAGATGACCTCTCTCTCCTACCATTCCCCTGTCAGGTTTGACTATCTTGCCAGGATGAACTCTGTTCCCCCCTTATGACCCCTCTCCACAATGGAAATAACTCCCGCCTCCTTACCACCTATCCAAGGCCTTTACATACTCCAGATCTCAACAACAGTCATACATCTTCAGGAAGCCTCCCCTGGCCAGCTAACATACGTTGACAACTGCCCTCTTGGATGCTTACAGCACCTATGCTCTGTGCCGTATCTTTAGTTCTTAATCACATGCAGTCCTGCCCGTGTGCACATAAAGCTCATCAGCTCAGCCAGGTTGTCATTTCCTTAAGAACGAGCACTCTGCCAGAGAGTCCTACGGTGCCTACGGACAGAGGAAGAAGAGTATGGAGTTGAGAGGCCAGGCTTTTTTGACGATGCCTCGGTGTGAACGCCAGCCATATTCCTCAGTGGTATATGACCTTGGTCAGGGGCCTAACATCTCTGTGAACCTCTGTTTTCTCATCTGTAAAATGGGGACTATGACAGTACTTGCCTCATGAGGTTGGGTGGAGGATTGTAGGAGTTTTTCAGATACCATGCTTAGAATGGGACCCGGCACATCTTAAAGCACGCAATCAGCGTTGGCCATTGCATGTAGGAAAGGCTCAACCTCCCAGAGGCTCCATGCCGTGTGCCCTGGGATACACATATACACCAATTCCATCAGACAGTGGGGAGCGGGGGTGGAGGGCAGACCTGGACTCAAATAATTAAACTACAACGTGATCAGCATGATCATAACGGAAAGGATGAAAAACGGCGCATCCCCTGGTACCCGACACAGGGCATTGCTATACTAGGTGCACAGTCCGTGAGGAATGATGATTTGATTTGAGTGGTGCTGGTTGAAATCTATTAAGTTAGTAATCACATACACAGTACCTCAAAAGAGTCCTTTAGTGGCTTTATAATGCAGAAACCACAGACGGGTTCAATTTGGCAGTGTTATTAAGCAAATAAATGGATTTTTAGATATTTAACTTCTAATCATATGTGAACTTCAGGAAGCTAAATGCTCCAATGACACCGCTAAATACCTCTTTGTTATAAAGCCATGGTCTGACTTTTGAGGCAAAGTTGAGGGCCTAAATTCAACCCCATTAGTTCATATTTTGTCCAAAATGCAGTTTATAATGAAGCCAGCAAATTAGGTCCCTTGACCATAAACCTCACAGAAGGAAAGCAAACAGAGCATGAATCAAAAGGCTTTAGACAGCAGTTGGCTATTAGTAACATATAAATTAAGTGTAAAATCAAAGGGGGGGGGGTAAGTTCAGTGGTTATGGTCTCCATGCAACTTAACGCAAGCAACCTGAATACAAATAATAGTAACAGTAAGAATAGTAATATAAATTCTTTTGTTACGCTTTTGACAAAATGACAAGCTCATAAAGTTTGAGTGAGCCTCATTTTAAATTTGCTGCCACTGTCCCTAACTTGTCAGCTGCCCGTACCAAGTTCGGATAGCCCATATGGTGTTGAAACATCACAAGCCACTCGGAGACCTCCTCTGTATTTTTGAACAATGGGGTGAGTCACGGTTAGCCACAAGTGTGATTCTATTACCACTGGCGGTTTGTATCACCAAACTTGCACAACTCTGCCTGAATCACATTAATTAAGTTTTGAGTGCTGCTATTTAAAGTTACTTAATTCTTCCCTAGAGTTACATGGAGTGGGAACGTGGCCCGCTGCTTTCAAAGGAGTTTGGAAACTCACACGCGGGCCCAATTGTTTTTCTACATATTTAGAGATTGTTAGAACACACTGCAATTGCTCCGCGAACTGTAGAAGCTTCTTCCCAGTCTCTGCGGTCTATTGGCTAAATTTATATTGACGGATACTTCAGAGCATGGATTATTGAGCTAATAGACCACAACGACTCACTATTGTGTACATCAGAACCGTCACGCCCGCTTATAAGGCAGATCTGTTCCATGTGACTGAAAAGAAAGAGATACAACAGAGAACACTTTGGAAAAGTCACCTCACAAGCCCTGATCATGTTAGTCTTATAAAATTATCTGTCGAGAAAACATGGAGTACTCCAAGAACACTCATACCTCATAATGGCCTATAAATGTTTTTGTAAGAGCTCCAAAAAAGTGCACAACCAGTACATTTCTGTTTTCTATTTTTGTGCCTTGAAAAAAAAAAAAAAAGTAAAAATAGCCAAAGGGCTGGGATTTTTTTTTTTTTCCGCCTTTGACAATTTGTGAAAAAATAAAAAGTTCACTCTAAGGCTGAAACTTTTCATGCCAAGTTTTTGCTTGGAACTAATTTTTATGACTGAGTTATAAAGCCCCTGGAGGGGGGGGGGGGGTTTCAAGTGGAAATGCTAACACAGCTTTACCCACAGTGGCAAGAAGGGAGGAGCTATAATGCCTATTTGTACCTGGTTCGCTTTATTGTTGCTATTAGGAGTCTCTGGGCCTCGCCCTGGGAATTATACTATATGCATTGCTTAAAAGCGCTTGTCTATGCATATGTTCTGACTGTCTGGGGTTTGCAAAGAAGCTAGCATGGAACCCTTATTTGAAAAATGAGTCTAGTCACCCAGTGTGGAAGAGGACACACTGACTTCCTGACTTTTACTAGATTCCATTATCGCAGAGCCACACCTTCCCCTGGATTTAACAATAGCTACCAAAGGAGAGCAAGGAGCAGTCCAAGCTTTGTCTTCAATAGTGCTTTAAATCTTAATTTTTGACAGTTGTCTGCTGGTAAAACTAGAAAAGCTACTGATGAGCTGTTTGTGCAGATTCAACAATAATGTGAATTACTTGGACACAAAATGTTTGAGGATCTGAATTACTTTTAGTCTACATCACTCCGAATGTTTTAAGGTGGATATCTAATGAACTTTTTTTGATTTGAAGTAGAAAGACCATAGTTGGAAGCTTTTGAGAGAAGCAAGATTCTTTTCATTTCTACCACCTGAGGGATGCTGTTCAAAAACCACTCAGTGGCTACTGTAAAGAGATTGAACTTCAGAACCCTACAACCTGTTCATATTCTAAAAGCAACACCAACAAATAATTATTCATTAATGTCAAGAAAAGCCGTGAAATCCATGGAAACTACTATCCAATGCTCCTTGGGATTCCACACAATCATTCAAAATTTCTAGGTGTGGACAGTACAGATTTGTGTGATAATGATGTTGCTAAACTGAGGCAGCCCAGTGGGGTCTTCAGACGTGGGGTCCGCTACGACTTTGGTAGTTAGGTTAAAACTACTAAAAGCACAGCTCATAAAAGCTCCATTTTTAAAAAGGCGGGGGGGGGGGGGGGGGGGAATTGCTCTGTGTAATTTTTCCAGTGAGTCTTTATTCCATTAAATTGAAAAAGGGAAAAGGCTTTTCTGAACTTCAGTGTTTTGTAGCTTGGGCTTTATTTCCACCTTAAAATCTTTACCTGGCCATGATCTGTTGTTCCATTACTGGAGGGCAAAAATGGGAGGAATTGTCTGGGCTAAATTGCAATTAGGCAGCCCTGAGTGCGGCTGGCACCAGTTAACTTGGGATATTGGAGTGAAAAGGCCCGTAATCAGCCTTCGGTCATGTAGAACAATGCATAAAATTAAATTGACATTAATGAATAATTGTGTAATGAAAATGGAAGAGGAGAGTTAATTGCATGTTACAGTGAGTGTAATGCCTAGATAACCTTGCATTTAATGCTATTCTTAGCCCTGCTGCCAAGACTGCTACAGAACCTCTCTCAGCAGGAAGTCATTAAAGCTGTGAGTAGATAATGCAGGCTCAGTGAAACCTAAGTGGCAACAATATAACAAGAGTTTCTTTCAGACCTTAGTGTTTTCTGAAAAAAGGGGCATGTTGAGGTAATTTGTACACATCTGAATGAAAACAGGAAACTCCTAGCAATCTATTTGCAGTTTGTCCAGTCCGGCAGATTTCCCAACCATTGTAGAGACCAAGGTCAGCTCCTATAATCAAAGACAAGCCTAAACCACTAGGGCTTACGAGGCAATAAGCACCCAGCTGTCTACCAGCTACAACTTAGTTTTGTTAATCACTAAGTGTGGCAGAGTCTGTGAAATGTTTGACCTCAGACTTAAAAGACCAGAGGAATATGTCCTCGGGACCAGTTCATGGACACCACCTGCTCAAACAGATAATCATTTCAGGAGTCCTTAACATTCTCAAACACCCGCCCTGAAACTTTCATTTAAAGCTATGTGTACTTGGATGGTGGCAAACAGATCTTTCTGGACCGGCGCCTTTGGAGAAGAAAAGATTTCTCAAAATTTGGAAAGAAGAAAAGCCACGGTATTTTTCTCTCCAGTAACTTTCTTTCTACTCTGGTTCTTTCTAACTTTTAGTCATTGCAAGGTCTTTGCAGGTTTTATTCGTTGTAATTTTCTGCCTAATCGACGAACTGTCCGGAGGGAGTGTGTTCGAACAAAAGGGCACTTTTTCAGCCTGAAGGGCTTGAGGTGAGCGGCCTGCTGCTCTATTGACCACGGTGGACCCACCCCAGCCAGTGGTCCCGGGTGGAATGTACATGACAAGTGTATGGTCAAAGCAGTCAAAGCAGATGCCAGGGAAAGTGCTTGGAGGAGGTGGACCAGTTTCAATCTCTGTCATTTTGCATTTTCACAAAATATAGCTTTAAACCTCATTTGGAAAACAAAACTCTGAGTGTTAGCAACAGTAGCCAAGATTTATTAATTGAACGGGGACCCTAAATCTTTTTCAGTAGCATATTTCTGTTTTGCAAATCCAGGTGTCAGTACATATTTCAGCCAGTGTGATTTTTGATTGAGGAATTATTTCATCCTTAGGGCTTTGCTTTGTTATTTTTTGATTTGCGTGGAAACCTGTTTTTTCCTCATGTCATGCAGGATGGATCTTCAGGGTTGCTTGATGAATGTCTTTTGCTTCAATCTTCCACTCTTATTTCCAAGTCTTGCTGGGCATGGACAGCATGCTCACGCTCTTAACACTCAAGTAGTCAAGATGCTTCTTCCGTTAAGAAAGTCTCACAAAGACTGAATCTTTGAAAAAGAGATAACCAGCCCAAATGGAACAAATTTCCCCTTAGGTATTGGGGAATGTGTCTAGAACACAATACATAACATCAAATTCTATTGGCCAAGTTTACATTCAATCACTTAACATTCTCAGATTAAAAAATAATAATAATAAAAGTAATATAGTAGAGAAGAAGGAAGAGACAGAAAAAAAGAAAAAGAACCAGAAGAATCCTGTCTTAAAATAGATTCCAGCTATTGGCATTTTTTGTTCCCAGAGCTTTATCTGTCAGAGTTCTGTCTTTTGCTTGCTCTGTGATTTTGGCAAATTCTTATCCTAAGCCCTAACTTCTGACTTAGCAATAACAAAATTTATGTTATATATATTCTTTTTAATGAATTAATATTACAGAGATATTAATGTTACATACAAATGGTTAAAGTTCAACTGTGACCAACAAGAAGAAGAAGGATAGGGAGGGGTGGAGAAAATGAGGAACAGGGGAGGGGAAAGAAGAAGAAAAGGACAGGAGGAGGGCAGAAAGAATAAAACAGATTCTTCCTTTTCAGAAGGAAGGTGAGAAGGACAACTGTCTAAGCTTCTCTTCAACAAGAGATTTCCAGTATGGTTGAATCCCACACAGGGCTGCATTTCTAATGTCTATCATGCAAAAATGTAATAATTCTCATTTCTTTTATTTGTACCCAATATATGGCTTACTTGCCAACTCTCAATTAAAAGTTCTCAATACTTTCCCTCACAGCGTTGGAAAAGCTGACTGGTTTTTTGTTGTTGCTGTTGTCAGGAGAGCACCAAATGAATTTTTTGGTTTGCATTTAGGAGACCAAGTACTTGAAGTCAATATGTTTTTAATGTTCGGTTTGCTTAAACACTTGTAGTTGAACCTCCAGGTTAAATGTCTATGAGATGGCGTTCATCTGTACTTTATTGTTATAAGAAGAAGCGAGATAGAATTCTGATCTATCATACTGATAATTTCAACATTTATATGTTGTTGTTAATTGGGTGCCCTGGGATCTTTCTCAGGAATATGAAATGTTAGTGCCAGAAGGGACCGCAAACATATGGTATGTGCCATAAATACTTGCTGAGGGGAGAAAAAAATTCACATGGGATCTTAGATATCATTAAGTCCAGTGGCTTTTGAGCATTTGTGACTGCAACTCACAATAAGAAATACACTTTATATTATATCTCACTAAACACACACACACACACACACACACACACACACACACACACAGGGTACACAGTTGAAACAAAAGTTATATCGGAGTATTTACCTTTTCACATGCAATTAACTCTGATGGTTTCCATTCTAATCTCTTCTACCTCATGTTTTTAAAATTGCTAGTTGTTACCTACTAAGTTAATTTCATGACCCTCCAAAAGGCCATGGCATGCAGTTTGAAAAACACTCACCTAATCCACTTCTTATTTTATAGATGAGGACTTTGAGTCTCAAAGGGGACCACAGAGAGAATTATTTTGAAAAGTACTATGTCTAGAATAAACTAACATGAAGCTAGTTTTAAACGTACCTAGGCATTGACATCCCCTTATATATTTTTTCCTTGCTCCCTCGTCTCAAACACTCACGGCCCATC